>NC_133655.1:274837698-275137698 GCF_009905375.1 Apium graveolens
TTGAGAGTTTGAGTTTCTATTTTCTATGTGCATCTGGTTTAACTTGTTAAATATCATTAATGCAGTTAGTAAGTTCTTACAACCTGAAGATATTGATATTGATATTGATATTGCATTGTCAAGATTGGAAGAACTTATAAATTTCTTTAATTAGTTTAGAGAAACTGGTTATGACTCTTGTAAGAAGGAGGCAAAAGAGTTAGTTTTGGAGTTGGATGTGGAGCCTGTGTTTCCTGAAAAGCGAAAAATTCGTAGGCTTGTTCATTTTGATGATCTCGGGGTTACTGCAGCTGATGATGATCAGAACTTGAGTGCTGAACAGAAATTCAGAAGGTATTATTTCTTGTATATTGTTGATCAAGGTGATTTTCAACTCAAAGAACGGTTTAAACAGTTTCAAGATTATAAGGAAAAATTTGAGTTTTTATTTAACCTGAAGAAGCATTTATCTGGTGATGATGAGGGGTTAAAATCTTGTTGCATGAAACTTGAGGGATTTCTTAGACATGATATGCGATATGATATTGTTGGCGCAGAATTGTTTAACGAGTTACTAGTGCTTCGAATGGTAATACCCGATGAGATAACAATGGCAATAGATGTGCTTAATTATTTAAGTTCTAGTTCAAGACAAATAAATTATCCAAATGCTTGGATAGCTTATAGAATCGTTGTGACCATTCTTGTTACAGTGGTAGAGGCGGAAAGGACATTTTCTAGATTGAAACTGATCAAATTTTATCTTCCCTCTTCGATATCTCAAGATAGACTTAATGGATTGGTTTTATTGTATATTGAAAGTGAGCTAGCAAGTTCTCTAAATTATAGCAAAATCATAGAGAGATTCACATCTCAAAAGCCTAGAAAAAAGTTTCAAAATCAATAAAGGTAAACTCATTTTTATAACTTTAGACATTGTTGTGTACTAGTAATGATGACTGTTCTATATTCATGATACTATATCAGTGACTTGCAGGAGATTATTGCAGGAGGTTGAAAATTTGGATATTTAGCGTACACGAAATTCATTATATTTACTTGCTACTTTAGATTCACATAAGTTTTCTTTTATACAATGAATATATCTTATTGTGATTTTTTGATTGTAAATACGGGGCATCATTTTTGAATCTCGTTTAGGGCACCCAAATACATAGGGCCGGCCCTGATCGTATTGCATGTAACTATTACCTTATACTACTGAACTACTCTCCAGAGATCCGGTTAAGTGTGTAATATTCAGATAGTTGTCAGTTAATATTTATTTTTAAATTTTTTATTAAAAAAATAAACTTAATGCTACTAGTTGTTGAAGGTGGGGCAATATTTTGAAACAGCCAGCCAGCCAAGCGTGTTCTGGTCGAATGCGACAGCGTATCATATCTTTAAAATTTGAGGCATTCTGACAAATGGGACCTCAGGGCCATATTATTAGGAAGCACCATATATTATTCTTAAGATTAATGTTAACATTAGTCAAAACTTATGCACACTGTGATATACTAGACCTTCATCAAACACGCACCTAGTGGTTTCTTTCATTCTTTTTGCTCCCATTTCATTGGGGCCAAATAGTTCATATTTTTTTAGTTACGAAATACAAGTTACGCATGATAGCACTTTCGTATTTTCAATTATTACCGGCCTAAAATCCGTTTGATATATAGATTATTTTTAATATTATATATATTTTTTTAAATTTAATTTGAAATAAAAATTTTAAGTTATGAAATTTATTTATTTAAAATTTTAATAATATGATTTGATAATACATATTAATATACACATAGGTGTATAAGTTGGTTATATTACAGTTTTAAAAAATAATGTAATAATTGAAATTTATATTTTTATTAATATTTATAATTGTGTTTACGAAAAATTATTATATTCAATTAAACGATAATTTTTAACTGAGATCAATATTATACGAATTGTCGTTAGTTTGTTAATAGATCAAATCCAACTAAGTATATTCATATTTATGTTAGTTTAATATGTTTAAACCTAAATCAGCGCTAAAAATTTATGTGTCAGTGACAAAAAATTTATGTTAGCTTGAGTTCCGTTATATCAACCAAATCCAACTTGTTATACTTTTTATTTTGTTTACTTTTATTTCAATTTGGGGTGATTATTATTTTATTTTACATCAAATGGATAATATATATTTTTTTAGTTTGATGATATTATATCGATCTCATGAATTTTCTTTCAAATTTTTATTTTGTTATAATCCGGTCCAATAATATAATGGTCCGTTTGGGAAACTGGATTTTAGTTGAAATTCTGGATTTGATCAAATAAGCTGTTTGCGAATTTGGAGTTGGATTTCATTTGAAATCCACAACATTCAAATATTGGTATAAACATGAGAATTTGAAATGACAACTCAAATCTTGTCATTTGAAATAAAATGCAAGTTTCCAAACGCTCTAATATTTTTTAGCAGTATCAATAATATTTATTATTTTATTTTAGCCCGATTCTTCAAATTCAACTGACCATAGGTAGTTTTTCTAATTTTTAATTAAATTTGGATCAAGATTATAATTTTGTTTAGTCCGGTCGGGTGAATTTTATGTATTATTATTTTAACGAAAATCATTAGATATATTGTAATTCTGTCATGAATATTTATCTATTTATTAAAGTATTATTTATTTTAAATATTACTATAATTACGGTGACTAAACCGACTACCAACCAAACTTTCATTGTTTCGTCTTTAATATAATACTAGCCTAAAACCCGTGCGATGCACAGATTATTTTTAAAATTACATAATTTTTTTGAATTTAATTTGAAGTAAAAATTTTAAGTTATGAAACTTATTTATTTAAAATTTTAATAATATGATTTGATAATACTATATTCAACTAACTATATTTTAAATTTATGTTAGTTTTATATTTTCAAACTCGAGTCAATGATAAAATTTTATGTGTCAATGACAAAAAAATTTTATGTTAGCTTGAGGTCCGTTATATCAACCAAATCTAGGTAATTATACTTACTATTTTGTTTAATTTTATTTAGTCTGGGGTTATTAATAGTTTATTTTAGACCGAATAGATAATATGTATTATTTTATTTTAATTTGATGATATTATATCAACTCCACGGATTTTCTTTCAAATTTTTATTTTGTTATAGTCCGGTCCAATAATATAATATTTTTAGCGGGATCAATAATATTTATTATTTTATTTTAGCCCGATTCTTCAAATTCAACTAACTATATGTAGTCTTTTTATTATTTATTTAAAATTGAATAAAAAGTATAATTTTGTTTAGCCCGGCCAGGTAAATTTTATATTATTTTCTTTTAAGAAAAACTATTAGACATATTATAATTCTGTTATGAATATTTATCTATTTATGACAGTATTTTATTTTAAATATTACTATAATTACGATGACCAGACGACTACTGTTGTGCAAGACATGCATGTACTATAACAAGACTAAGTCAAATTGACAGCCCTAAGAATTAGTTGTATGATATTCTAAATTTGTATTTTGTATTGTATTACTTGAGTCTGTAAAAATGTCAAAGATTAGACTGAAGTATTTTTCTGTAAACAATCTCAAGCCTAAGAATAAACTCTGAAAGAAGATCAAGAAAATCATGCCTCAGAGAATTTGTGAAGAAGCTTGGAGTTGAATAAATCTTTATTTGGAAAAAATTCTAAGTCAAGATATCTACAAGGTCAAGTCATATAGAGAAGTCATTCGAGAACTCCAGAATGACTTATCAAGAAGTCCAAATTGGCCTATCGAGAAGTCTCAAAGATAACGACAAGTCAAATGAAGATATGAAGATTGAAGATATCGAAAAGTTCAAATGAAGACATGAAGATTGGAGATATCGACAAGTCAAATATTTCATTAGAGATCTCAGAGATATCGATAAGTCAATATGCTTATATAGATCTCAGAGATATCGACAAGTCATTTCTACATGCATTCTCCTGGGGCATCAGGAGTCACTAAGTGTAGTTCAATTTCTAAAAGAGAGTCTATTGGCTCATTGCCAAACTCTAGCTTGTGACCCATCTGAATCCAACACTCTTTACTATATGTAGTCTTTTTAATTTTTATTTAAAATTGGATCAATAGTATAATTTTGTTTAGCCCGGCCGCGTGAATTTTGTATTATTTATTTTAACGAAAACCATTAGACATATTATAATTCTGTTATGAATAATTATCTATTTATGACAGTGTTTTATTTTTAATATTACTATAATTACGATGACCAGACTGGCAACTGTTGTGCAGGACATGCCTGTACTATAAAAAGACCAAGTCAAATTGACATCCCTAGTATTAGTTATATGATAATCTAAATTTGTATTTTGTATTGTATTACTTGAGTATGTAAAAATGTCAAAGATTAGTCTGGAGTATTTTTCCAGTAAACAGTCTGAAGCCTAAGAATAAACTCTGGAAGAAGATCAAGAAGATCATGCCTCAGAGAAATTGTGAAGAAGTTTGGAGTTGAATAAATCTGTTTTTGGAAAAATATTCTAAGTCAAGATATCTACAAGTCACGGATCAAGTCATATAGAGAAGTCATTCGAGAATTCCAGAATGACTTATCGAGAAGTCCCAGAAATATTGACAAGTCAAATGAAGATATGAAGATTGAAGATATCGACAAGTCACTTTGCATATAGAGAACTCAGAGTGAAAGGCATATGTCATAGCCTATTTGTTTATTCGAGGATTTAACTCAACTCAAATAAGAATGTAATAAGTAAATAGTGGATCTATCATCAGAGAGATCTCACAAAGTAACATCTGTCAAAGGGTTAAAAAAACATTATTCATCTATAGACTTGAAGACTTAATTCACTGGAAGAAGCTCAAGAAATTGATCAGCCTCAGTGATATAAATCAAGATTGTGGATTTAATCAATTGACAGAGTTCTCGTCAGGGTATCAAGTAATTACAAGGATTTAATCTGAAAAAAATCAAAGTATCAAAGTAAAGACATGAAGAAACGTCACGGAATTTAGTCACTCATGAACCAGACAGTATATCGAGTGTCAACATTGAAGTGGTGGAATTGATTAATATATTTCAGTGATTTTCAGAAGATATTCAGAAGAATGGATGTTGCTCAAGATTAGAATTAATTCTCTATTAATTAATTAAGTCATATAATTTAATTAAGAGAATAAATTATATCTGCAAAGATTAATTTATTTTATTAATTGAATTAATTGATTAATTAATTCAGAATTAATATTAAGGTTTTTCAAGTTTTAATTGATTTAAAATCTGTTATTAATTCATAAAGACAACTGATTGTATTAGTATGACAATCGGTATGACAATCAATAGTCATACCGAAAGTCATGCTAATTCAAAAGGATTGTCTTATCAGATTTTTTATTACATTAAAATCTATTATTAATTCAGTAAGACAATCTGATTTTGAACTACTATGACAATCGGTATGACAATTGATAGTCATACCGAAAGTCTTGCTAGTTCATTCTGATTGTCTTGCCAGCTCAAAGAGATTGTCATGCCAGTACATTCTACTCGACTGTTGGATTAAAGAAGCAGCATAAGACATTCATGCATTTTTATCATACAGAACACACAAGTCAAGAGAGAAGCAGAAACAAAAAGCAAGACATATCATTTTTCATCTGCTTTATTCAAGATCAAAATTCTAGATTGTAAAGTTAAATCCAAACCACTAGAATTATTTATCTTGTTCTTGTGTAACAATCTAGCGGATCAAAATCCCTAGAACTTAATCTCAAATCGCTTATAGCATTTGATCTTTTTATTGCAAAAATAGAAAAA
Organism: Apium graveolens; assembly: GCF_009905375.1. Taxonomy (NCBI): domain Eukaryota; kingdom Viridiplantae; phylum Streptophyta; class Magnoliopsida; order Apiales; family Apiaceae; genus Apium; species Apium graveolens. The sequence goes on from NC_133655.1 coordinate 274,843,526, forward strand.
GTTCATGTTGAATTTATTCTAGATTTGTGATAATTGATTTGAGATTAATCCCTTATAAACGATACCTTTGTTGTAACACCTTTCAAGTTTAATAATAATTTCATTTAACTTGAATTTTGTTTCACATTTTTATTCCGCATTTTATTCGATTAACGGTATTGTTTGTATTCAACCCCCCTTCTACAAACATATTGAGACCTAATAATTGGTATCAGAGCCTTCTGATTAACGTACAAATCTAGATCCTAGACTTTTGTGTTTCTTTCACTCCTTGAATTTTTTATTCACTCAAAAAAAATTCATAATGACTACACAAAAAGTTGGAACCGTTAAAATTCCACTTTTCGATAAAGAAAATTATGTTATGTGGAAGAAGAAGATGCTACTGTTTTTACAAGTTGCTAATCCCAAATATCTGCAAGTGTTAAAGAAGGGTCCAAAAATTCCTATGGTTGTTGAACCAGAGGTAATAGAAGATGATGTGGTGATCACCAAAGCGAGAACTTATGTAAAAGATCCTGAGGATTTCTCTCCTGCTGAAATAGAAGAAGCCTCCCTGGATGCTAGCCTTCAATTAATTTTAGTAGATTCCCTTAATCCCTTAATGAATAGACATATGATGAATTGTAAAGATTCCAAACATATCTGGGAAACTATTGAGGTTATTAATGAAGGCACAGAGGAAGTTAGGGAGAATAAGTTAGAAATCCTAACCTCTGAGTATGAATACTTGAAATCCAATCCAGGAGAAGGAATCACTAAAGTGTTTGAGAGGTACAATACATTGATCAACAACTTAAACATTAATGGTAAATACTATTCCATCAGGGAGGTCAACAAGAAGTTCATTTTAACACTGCCAACTCATCTCGAACATAGAATCACTGCCATAAGAGAATCAAGAGATCTGAGTGAGATTTCTTTGGAAAGACTCTATGGTGTGTTAAAGACTTATGAGTTGGAGCAGATTCAGCAGAAGGAAGTTTACGGGAAAGGAAGAGTGGTCAGCACGTCTACTGCTCTAGTAGCTGATGAACAACAACAACAACCACAATATCAACAACAATCTCAACAGTCAGAAAGAATGGTACAGTCTTCCAAGGTTGAAGATAATGTGATAGTATCAGAATTTGATCCTCCTACTACAAATCAATCAGGAGATGATTTTTATTCCTTGGAAGAACTGGAGAAATTGGAGGATGAGTCAATGGCCCTGATTGTCAAGAGATTCTCAAATGTCAGATTCAAAAGGAATCCCAAGTTCAAGTACAAGTCCAACTACAACAGATTCCATAAAGGTGGATCTTCATCCTCTAATACCAGCAGTGGTGGGTATAAAACAGGGATGGTTGATCGAAGCACCATTCGATGCTTCAACTGCAATGAGTTGGGACACTTTGCCACAGAATGCAGGAAGCCAAAACAAGTTAGGAAGAACTCTTACGATTCTAATCAGAAGAGTAAATATGAAAGGGCTTACCTGGCAAAGGGAAGAAGCTGGGATGATACTGACAGTGTAGATGAAGAAGTTGGGAATCTTGCTCTCATGGCTAGTGATGCAAACACCTCATCGTCAAGAAAAGAGGGCATTAAACAGGTACAACCGGTAGTGTGGATTCTTGACAGCGGATCGTCAAGACATATGACCGGAGATAGATCCCTGCTATCAAATGTGGTTGAGAAAGCTGGCCCAGTGGTTACCTTTGGAGATAACTGTTGGGTTTCGAAGGCATAAAACGCAGCGGATAAACGTAAATAAAACAAAAATTTCGAAACCCAAAAACAGGATCCATGTATAATTATGGGCAGATTATGGAGATAACGAATCATACTTTTCAAGAGCTTAACCTTCACGAACTCAACGGAGATCCTAGCTATCACGCTTTGTGTCTACCTCTCGGAGAAACACCTCTATGGTATCCACACGAGCACCTTCAAGAACATCTTACGAACTTGACTACGGAATGGATGTACTAGCCTCCTTCTTGACGATCTGAACTGCCTCTGCCTCTCTTTGCTGCTAGGGTTTTCTCAAAAACGTACAAGCCTCTTTAACATATCATTATATATTTATAATGGCTGATTAAAAAGGCCCATAACAGCAAAGCCCAACCCTAGTAGGTATTGGATTAAATAAAAAAACGAATTTCTATTATTTAATTAATAACTAAGTCATACTTAATTATTATGGGCAAAAATTATTCCTTTTAATTCGAATTTATATTATCTCAATTAAGTCTTACTTAATTATAATAAAATTCAAATAATCATCAATTAATTTAAATCCATTATTTAAATTAACTATTCCATTAAGTGCTCTATTTGTGCGACCCTATAGGCTATTATTTAATTGGCAATAATTTTATTCTCTAATAAAATTATAAACAATGAGCGGTATCTAGTAATATATCATTGTTACCCAATTAAACAATAATTAAATCGTGATTAGATAAAACCTTTCGTGATTAATATTTTTCGTGTAATATAATCCCTTTAACCATACATATTATAGATTAAACTCGAGGCATGTATTTAGTCATCCTCTTCAACATTTAATCCGGGTTTACTTGATCCATGAGTAGATTATCGAGACAAATCATTATTTGAGCATGGCCATGCTTTTATAATCTCACTCAATCAAGAGGCCAATAATATCTCTCCTAATTATAGGATGGTTAAATCCTTTATCTACCATTCATATTTCTCATACGACTCATGATATACCCGATGTCCACTTTTATCATCACCCGATCAAAAGTAACTTTTAATATAGTCAAAGTATATTAATCCTCGTATAGAAATATAATGATTTCAAGTCAAAGGATCATTACACCATTATCACTGTGAGTCTTTCTTATGACTTTATTAAACATGAAGAATCTCACTGTGGGTCTGTCCAGTACCATGTACTCTCACATGTACCTATGTATTGACTTTAGTATCCCCATACTTATAACCAATGAGGTGTGGTTATCTTGTCAACAACATACTAGTCTATCTATGTATTATTATTGTCCTATATAATAATACTCGACTAGGGACCTTTAAGAATATGCTTTATTATATAATCTCAAGTTCAAGTCATGTACTTAAACTATACAATTTGTATCATGATTCTAAGGACATTTATTATGCTAACAAAATATCGCAGTAATTAAGGTCATAATAAATACATTTATTGAATGATCAACTGAAAACAGCAAAGGTTTAACGGAGGGATATGGCTGTTTGCTAGCTGGAAATGTTATCTTTGAAAATGTGTATGTTGTGCAAGGACTTGAACACAATCTGCTTAGCATTAGTCAGTTCTGTGACAACGACTACAATGTTTTATTCGACAAGCTGAAGTGTCAGATTCTGCACAAGAAAAGTGAAAAACCCTCCTTAATGGGAATCCGGAAAGGAAATCTGTTCGTAGCTGACATGAACTCTGGAAGCAATCCTGAAGTCAATTGTTTCTATGCAAAGGCATCATCAGATGAGAGTTGGCTATGGCACAAGAGACTTTCTCATCTCAATTTCAAAACAATGAATTCTCTTGTAAAAGAGAATTGGTAAGAGGTCTGCCTCAACTGGAATTCTCTCCAGAAGGACTATGTGAGGCTTGCCAGAAAGGAAAGTCAAAGAAAGCAAGTCACAAAGGCACTGACACATCTTCAATAACTGGTGTTCTGCAATTATTGCATATGGATTTATTTGGACCAGTTAATATCCTTTCGATGTCAAAGAAGTGTTACTGTCTTGTGATAGTTGATGACTATTCCAAGTATACGTGGGTTTTATTTCTTCACTCTAAGGATGAAACACCACAAGTTGTGATTGATCATATCAAGATGATTGAGTTAGATTCTAATGTCCCTGTTAGAGAAATAAGGCCAGATAATGGAACAGAATTCAAGAATTCACTTCTCAATGGATTCTGTACAGACAAAGGGATTACCAGACAATTTTCAGCTCCTAGAACCCCTCAGCAAAATGGAGTGGTAGAAAGGAAGAATCGTACATTGATTGAAGCTGCAAGAACGATGTTAAGTGAATCAGGTCTTCCAATGTACTTTTGGGCTGAAGCTGTCAATACTGCATGTTATACTCAGAATCGAACTCTAATCAACAAAGACTTCATGAAAACTCCTTATGAGATTTTGAATGAACAGAAACCTTCTATCAAATACTTTCATGTATTTGGTGCCAGATGCTTCGTGCTCAAGGATGGAGATGATCGTCGTGGTAAATTTGAGGCAAAGGCATATGAGGGTATTTTTGTTGAATATGGAAGAAGATCATACAGAGTGTATATCATTGATCAACACAAAGTAACTGAAAGTGTCAATGTTACATTTGATGACACTAAACTCCCTAGTATCCAAACTGAAGATCCTTCTGAGAAACTGAAGTTTGATGATATGTCAGATTCAGAATCAGAACATGGTCAAGAACCTGAGGTTGTTGCTGGTGAAAAACCTGTTAATCATGATGATACTCAAGGTAATAGTGATGGAAACTTTGGCAACAATGGAGATACCACTGCTACTGACGGAGAATCTTCAAGTCAACATGGCAACAACTCAGGGGGAGATGTTGAAGGATCATCTAGTAGGACACAACATCCCAATGAATTTCAAGGCGAATCATCAAGATCAAATCTTCCAAGACAGATTGTCTGGAATAAAGCTCATCCTTTTGAGTTGATTATTGGTGATCCAGATGTTGGAGTCAGAACTAGACGTGCTACTCAAAATGAGTGTCTGTTCTCAGGATTTCTTTCTGAGATGGAACCTAAGAAGATTGAAGAAGCACTAACTGATCCAGATTGGGTGATTGCTATGCAAGATGAACTCAATCAGTTTGAAAGTCAACAAGTCTGGAAACTGGTACCTAGACCTACACACAAGAAAGCTGTTGGTACTAGGTGGGTATTCAGGAATAAACTAGATGAAGATGGTGTGGTTACAAGAAACAAGGCAAGACTGGTAGCAAAAGGGTATTCTCAAGCTGAAGGCATTGATTATGATGAACCTATGCTCCAGTGGCTAGACTTGAGGCCATCAGGATATTTCTGGCATTCGCAGCATTCTCAAACTTTAAAGTTTATCAAATGGATGTCAAGAGCGCCTTTCTGAATGGAAAGCTGGATGAAGAGGTATATGTAGAGCAACCTCCTGGTTTTGAGGATCCAGATCATTTGGATTTTGTCTTCTTTCTTTTCAAGGCTATCTATGGGCTCAAACAGTCTCCAAGAAAATGATATGACACTCTCTCTGAATTTCTTATTGAAAATAGCTTTATTAGAGGTGTCATAGACAAAACTCTCTTTTCTAAAAAACATAAGAATGATACTATATTAGTCCAAGTCTATGTGGATGATATAATATTTGGGTCTACTAATGATAATCTCTGTAAGAGATTTGCTAAGTTAATGCACATCAAGTTTGAAATGAGCATGATGGGAGAGCTGAAGTTCTTTCTTGGATTACAAGTAAATCAAAGGTTAGATGGAACATTTATTTGTCAATCCAAGTATCTCAAGGAACTCCTCAAAAAGTACAATCTAGAGGATTCTGCATCAGCAAGGACTCCATCAACTACAGCTGTCAAGCTTGGACCATGTGAAAACTCCATTAAGGTAGATGTCACAAGCTACAGAGGTATGATTGGCTCGTTACTCTATCTTACTGCAAGTAGACCAGATATTATGTATGCTACATGCTTATGTGCAAGGTTCTAAGCGGATCCTAGAGATATTCATCTCGTTGCTGTTAAACGAATCTTAAGATATCTTAAGGGAACACCAAATCTAGGTATTTGGTACCCTAAAGAATCTGGTTTTAACCTTGTTGGATATACAGATTCAGATTATGCAGGAAGTGTTGTTGATAGGAAAAGCACCTCAGGGAGTTGTCAATTCCTAGGTAGCAGACTAGTCTCATGGTACAGCAAGAAACAGCAAACAGTTTCCAACTCAACGGCCGAGGCTGAATATATTGCTGCTGGAAGCTGCTGTGCTCAGATCTTATGGATTAGGAACCAGCTACGAGACTATGGCTCTGTATTGAACAAAATTCCTATTTTATGTGACAATACAAGTGCAATACCATCACCAACAACCCTGTGCAGCACTCGAGGACAAAGCACATTGACATCAGGTATCATTTTATTAGAGAGCACGTCATGAATGGTACTGTTGAACTATTTTTTGTTCCAACAGAAGAACAAATAGCAGATATTTTCACTAAACCACTTGATGAATCCACATTTACCAGATTAGTTGGTAAATTGGGCATGTTGAATAGTTTTAGTGATTAATTTAATTAATATCTGAGATCTGTTCTTGAATGAATTTACAAATGAATTTTTCATAAATGAAAAATTCATTTGCAAATTTATTTTATCATTATATCATATTTCTTGCTTATTTCTATGTAATTTCTATTATCTTATCTTATTTATTTACTCAACTTCTTAATTTTAATGTCTCAGAATATTTTATTTTCTCTAAAAATATTTTTCTATGAATTTAATTTATTAAAATTCAAAAGAAATCTATTTTTGGACTGAAAATATTATTATCTCTGAAATATTTTAATTATTTTAATTTTGTAAATATTTTCTGAATTTTTACTAAGTTATATAAGTCTTTATTTCAGTACATATTTATATATATGTGTGTTTCTGTGTTTAAAGCTGATATGACAATCGACAAGACAATTGAAATTGTCTTGCTAAAAGTCATTTCAGTTTAAATTTTGATTATTATGGTTATCAGTATAGCTTTATATTGGCAAGACAATCGGTATGACTATCAATTGTCTTGCCAGTTATAAACTTTTATATATATATTTTTCTTTTATTATATACTAGTATGACAATCGGTATGACTATCAGATTGTCATACCAGTTATAAATTTAGTGTTTATTCTTTTATTTGTTTTCTTTCTTTTATCTGGTATGACAATCGGTATGACAATCCCGGATTGTCATACCAGTTATACTACTTAATCAGTTTTGTTGTTTTGTTTTATCATTTCGTACAAAAGTTCTCTCTCATCATTTTCAAACCGAACAATCTTGTCTCTCTCTCTCTCTCTCTCTTCGAATCAACAGATCTCCATTGTTACTCTTGTGCTCGAGTTCTTACTCAGCAATTTACTCCTGTTATATATACATACATATATATACATACAGGAGTGCTGCCAAAAAATTTTCAAAATTTTTTTCTTTTTTCGAATCATTGTGTTTGTTGATTTAGGGTATTTTTAATTTTAATTTTAATTTCTGTTTTGTGTCTTTTGGCTTTTCAAATCTTTGTTTGTGAGTTAGGAATTTTAACGAGATACATTCCTGTCTAAATTTTTCGATTATAATTAATTTAATTCGAATTATTAAATTAATTTAATTAATTCAAATTTTCTTAATATTATTCTTAAAATTCTGAAAGTGTGTGTCTTATTATTATTTTAAATGGCTCTCAATTTCCAAATTGTCGCGCATAATCAGGTTGGTTATTTTAATCCAGAAAAATGTGATGTGGAAAAATTTAAGCCTTGGATTAGATTTTTAAATGACCATTCGATTGTTAGCTCTGCTATTAAATCAAATGTGATTTTAAATGTCGATCTGCTTAGACTGATATGCACAACCTCTACTGTGGCCGATGATTCAAAATCTTTTTCATTCACCGTGGCAAACACACAGTATGTGGTTGATGAAACAGTAGTCAATCAAGCGTTAAATTTTCCATTGGACAATTTCTGTAATTTACCCTCTGAAAATGATATCACAAACTTTTTCCATGCTATTCACTATCAGGGGGTGATCAATTTAACCAAACTTTCTAAATCCAATTTGGTGTCTGAATGGGACATTTTCTTCGATACACTTTCTAAAGTGTTTGCCAACTGCACTAAATCCAACTTTCACAACATCACTTCCACTCTGCAGTATATTGGTCTTGCGGTTGTTTTCAATCAAAGGATCAATTTTGGCAAACTACTTTTTCCCATTCTCTTGAGACGTCTCACTTCTGCTTTACGTGATCATTCTACAAATCGTAGGGTATCATGTTACTATGCTCGTTTTCTCATGCTTATAGCAGATCATCTTCTCACACCTGAGCACAAAGCCCTTTTTGCTAACTCTGCAGTAACTGAACCCCCTCCTGTAAGCGAAAAGATTTACACCCGCCAAGACACAACCTTCAAATTTATGCAAGTTCCAGTACTTGTATCTGCTTTCATGGCCATTTATATTCCCTTACCTATTTTCAATCTTCCCGGTCATGAACAGCAACCTCAACCTCCAGTGGTTCAAGCCACCCAGGCTCCTCCAACATCAGATGCTCTTCCATTACAGGTAGTAATTCCTCACTCTCACTCCATTCCTACTTCTGTTGAAAGACCCTCAGTGGTCGATAGGACTGACCATGAAGTTGTAGAACCACAGCTTCAATCCCAGGTCATAGAGCCAAACACAGAGTCACAACCTATCTCAACCTCTCCCCCACTGTCTAAAATGTTACCCAGAAGATTAATAGGAAGTAGTGCATTGTTAAATGTGAGTGAACCCTCAGCTCTGCCTCCTCCAAAGAAAAGAAGAACTTATACTGAGGCATCTGAAAGTCCATCCTTGTCCTCCCAACAGGACATGGACTTTGAAATGTCCAATGAACAGTTACTAGAGACATTCTCTCAAAAGGATGAATCTATTGAAATTCGCCATAGGGCCATGGCATCTTGTACTGAGTTAAGCACAATTCCATTACTCACAATGGAACCATACATACCCACAGATAATACTCAGGACACAGAGCAAGGAGTGCACATAGAGTCTGTTACAGTGCCTGCCATAGTTACGGCAGAAGAGCAGTCACATGCTTCTGAGGGAAAATCTGACTCTCAGCCACCCTTAATAGAGTCATTTTCTCCCCTCCCAGATCAAACACTTCTGGCTCCCTCACAGGATTCTCCACTCGCAGATTTATCTGGAGAAAGTGGAGGGCAACTCGGTCAATCTATCCCTGAAGCAATTCAGACATCTATTTCACATGAAATGATAGGTTTGACTAAGGATCGGGAATCGCGAATTCCCATTGCACCACCACTGACCTCTCTTGAAGAGGCTAGGGTGATTTTAACTGCAGGTACAGAAGAACAGCAACAGGAAGACTCCTCACGAGCAATTATATTGAGAGAAACACAAGCACGTGAGGTGAGTGAACCAAACACGAGTGAAATTCAGGTGAGAGCACACGCAGACACAGATACTGAAAACCTGTTAGCTCAAATTGCTGCTCTAAAAGAAGATTCGCAAAAAGCCAAGTTGAGGCTCAAGCATTCAAAGCACAAGTGGTTGAACGGTCTTCTTCTTCCACCTCTGTCAACAATCAGCTGGCACTCATAAGGAATGATATCTCAGATCTCAAGAACACTGTCACACCAAAGCTCAATTCCATTCAGGAAACTCCAACTTTATCAGCTGATGACATTTCTAACTTCTGCTCTCTACATACAAGGATGACTTCTCTTGAAGATTTGGTTGAAATGAATCATTCACTGTATTCCTCCAGATTTCTGAAGATAGAGACAGGTATGGAACATCTGAATGAAGGGATGAAGCACCTATACTACATGATCAAAAATTCTCACTATCCCAATGAAGAACAAATGACTTACTTTGAAGGGCCGTCTGGTAGAGGCTCAGGCTCGGGAGGTGATGGAGGTCATGGAGGATCTAAGGGAAAGTCCGTAGAGGATCCCTCAACTAAGGGGGAGAAGAAAGGGAGTAGTGGAAAGGGGAAAGAAAAAGATACCTCTACTGGAGACAAAGGAAAGGCTGATGATGTCTACTACAGTGGAGAACAGGATGACTTTGATATTTTTGACATTCCCACTGAACCAGTCTTGGAAGATAAAGATGGTTTATTTGAAGCTGAAGAGGAAAATGATTTTTGAGAATGGGAAGAGGAAACTACAGTGGATCCTATCTTTGAGAAAGAGTTTCAGAAGCAGCAGTCGGAGATGAAAAGAAAAGAAGCTGAACTCAAAAAGGTCTCCCAGATCATTGACATGAGGAAAGACATACAAAGAACAGAAACTCTTCAAAAGCAACGTCTTCATGACATTAAGGCTCAAGAAAGGAGAAGAGATGTCAGACTGAAGATTGGTGAAAAATGGGATGAAGCTAGGAGAGTACTTGATATGCCTCAGCTGAGCACTAACAATGATAGGCAGTTCCTACATCTTCTTGACATGCTGGAAATCTCAAATCCTAACAATGACATGTACATGAATGCTATCAAGACTGAAGTCTCAAGGATCACAGCTGCTTTTGATAGATCCCTAAATGAGATGAGCATTTTTGTATATTGTCAGACTGAAGGATCTTTCAAGGTGTCACTTCATCTGTTTGAGAATCGTTCTTTGTCAGAGATTTGGGTTCTTCTCAACAAAGTAAAAAGAAGCTCAGAATTGAATGAAGTTCTTCGAGAAAGGCTTAAAGAGTTTGCCAGCAGGGCTAGTCCTCAAGTGGTCAACAATCCTCATCAGGTGAGATTCTTTAAGTCTGATTGTCTTCAAATCTGTCAGCTAGATGTACAATCTCTTAAAGACTACTCAGCTAAGCATCTGGTTTGGATGGAACATCATTTAAGAACTGCTGGATACTCATCCATGTTAAAGACTCAAGCTGCTGATTTGATTCAAGCTTATTGTGAAAAGAATATTAAAAGGTACAATCAAATCAAGAATAAGCTGAAGTCAGTTGGAGTTCAACCAGTCAGACCAGCAAGCTTCACTTTAGAAAAGGATCGTGTGTTTGACAAAGAGTTGCTTCAAGATTTAGAAGAAGGTGAAGTCAGAAGAGAAGACAACTGAAGTCAATTAGCTCAAAACTCAATGTAATATGATTAGAGCTTTATGAATCAAGATAGACTAATGTAGTTATATGTTCAGGCTAGAGGAACATCTATCTTGTATTCACTTGTAAATTTCTTTTGGAATCTGGAAAATGTTAAATATAATCCAGAACTTTTCTGCTATTTACTTTGCATTACTGTTTATATCTTTTTCTTATTTGTTAGTTGAGTTATCCTCTAGGTATTTGTTGTGATTGTCTAACAAGCAAATAGGGGGAGATTGAAAGGCATATGTTATAGCCTATTTGTTTATTCGAGGATTTAACTCAACTCAAATAAGAATGTAATAAGTAAATAGTGGATCTATCGTCAGAGAGATCTCACAAAGTAACATCTGTCAAAGGGTTAAGAAACATTATTCATCTACAGACTTAAAGACTTAATTCACTGGAAGAAGCTCAAGAAATTGATCAAGCCTCAGTGATATAAATTAAGATTGTGGATTTAATCAAGTGACAGAGATCTCATCAGGGTATCAAGTAATTACAAGGATTTAATCTGAAGAAAATCAAAGTATCAAAGTAAAGACATGAACAAACGTCACGGAAGTTAGTCACTCATGAACCAGACAGTACATCGAGTGTCAACGTTGAAGTGGTGGAATTGATTCATATATTTCAGTGATTTTTAGAAGATATTCAGAAGAATGGATGTTGCTCAAGATTAATATTAATTCTCTATTAATTAATTAAGTCATATAATTTAATTAAGAGAATAAATTATATCTGCAAAGATTAATTTATTTTATTAATTGAATTAATTGATTAATTAATTCAGAATTAATATTAAGGTTTTTCAGGTTTTTAATTGATTTAAAATCTGTTATTAATTCATAAAGACAACTGATTGTATTAGTATGACAATCAGTATGACAATCAATAGTCATACCGAAAGTCATGCTAATTCAAAAGGATTGTCTTATCAGATTTTTTATTACATTAAAATCTATTATTAATTCAGTAAGACAATCTGATTTTGAACTACTATGACAATCGGTATGACAATTGATAGTCATACCGAAAGTCTTGCTAGTTCATTCTGATTGTCTTGCCAGCTCAAAGAGATTGTCATGCCAGTACATTCTACTCGACTTTTGGATTAAAAGAAGCAGCATAAGACATTCATGCATTTTTATCATACAGAACACACAAGTCAAGAGAGAAGCAGAAATAAAAAGCAAGACATATCATTTTTCATCTGCTTTATTCAAGATCAAAATTTTAGATTGTAAAGTTAAATCCAAACCACTAGAATTATTTATCTTGTTCTTGTGTAACAATCTAGCGGATCAAAATCCCTAGAACTTAATCTCAAATCGCTTACAGCATTTGATCTTTTTATTGCAAAAATAGAAAAAGTTCATGTTGAATTTATTCTAGATTTGTGATAATTGATTTGAGATTAATCCCTTGTAAACGATACCGTTGTTGTAACACCTTTCAAGTTTAATAATAATTTTATTTAACTTGAATTTTGTTTCACATTTTTATTCCGCATTTTATTCGATTAAACGGTATTGTTTGTATTCAACCCCCCTTCTACAAACATATTGAGACCTAACAATATGCAACCTTTGATTATGTAGTTAAAAGAATTATGGGATATCAGTGTTGAAACTTACGATTCCTTGACTGACCAGAATTTTAAGTTACGTGCACGCGTGATATGGACCATTAGCAATTTTCTCAGATATGCAATGTTGTTCGGCTGGAGTACGCACTACTAGAAATATGGGATCAGACATCGGTTCAGAACTGATGTTAAAAAAAATCTGAACCATTGTCTTCGCGTGTGATGTTAAATGTCACCAGCCTTTGACATCGGTTGTTAAATGTCATCAGCCTTTGACATCGGTTAACAACCGATATCTATTACAGTGTTATACATCGGTTTTAAGATTAAATGTGATGTCTTTGCAACAAATTTCAGCTTATATTACAGTATTTTTATGTGAATATGAGTATATTATGAGGTATTTATCCATTAAAACATGAAACCTACAAGCTCTAAAAGCCATTTATTAAAATTCTTTTGAACAAACCGATGTGAAATGCTAGTTCAGACATTGGTTAGATTAGTTGCCCGATGTAAATGTTTGATCAGACATTGGTTAAATTAGACCCCCCGATTTGAAATTATGGAGAAGACATAGGTGTTCTTCACGAGTCCGATGTCAAATCTTTTTGTTTAACATCAGCCAATTTCTCTATCCGATGATATTTGACTTAAAATACATTGAGTTTTTTTCCAGAACCGATGTCAAATGACTATTTCACATCGGTTTTTAAAGTTATTTTTTGTTTAATATTATTTTGTATGATGTCTTTTGTACATTTTTTACATCGATTTACATGTACCATTGTGATGTTAATGTTCTGTAAATTGCATGTCATCCTGGTACTATTTATAGCCACGGGGAACCAAAACAATGCAACATCCCAACAAAAAACATCCAAACAGAAACATAAAGCTACTCATCCATATTACAAATCTAATATCAAAATGTTACTCATATACCATACTATACATACATTTCAAATAAAATACAAGCATTCCCATAACCAACTCATACTATACTAATTTTTAAGTACTAAAAGCAAAAGCAACTTGCTCTGTGCTGCTGCGAGAAACTCACAGCCTCCTTCCTCTTCGACCACCCTTTATGCGAGTGCAGTGGGGATTTGAGTAACATCCTATGAGAAAAGGCAAATAAAAAGTCAATTATCAACTCCTTACATGGCTATAGTCTACTCATTTCCAAGTTCATAAGCTAATCAGAAAAAAAGAATTACCAAAAATGTAGCACCATACCCAAAAATCTTATTATAATGCACATTATAATAAGAACACAAAAACTAGCACTTATCTTATTATAATGCACTGAAGATAAATGGCCAATTCGTTCAGATTTAGCACATTATCTGGGCACACAGAGCAAATTACATCTGCAAACCGGGATAGGGATTTAACTGGGTAGAGCCCATTTAGTGCTAGATCAACCATCTTAGCCAAAGCATCAATATTATGGAGCTGGAGTGTCGCCCTCCGAAAAAGAGACTGCTCTGACCTTGGCCTTGAGCTACATCAAAATCACAAGTTGCATCATATTCAAGCAACTTAAACACTCGTCAACATTTACAAGAATCTTTAGCATAAACAAGAAACCTATCAAATGATTTTCGTCCGCTAAGAAGCTCCAACATGGACACTCCAAAACTGTATACATCTCTTTTTATAGTGTATTGGGCATACATTGCAACCTCAGGTGTACTGTATCCAGAACCGGCATTGTTGTTCTAGCATAGGTATAACAACAATCCTAGACATGTGCCTAATTACCTAATAATAGCTCCTGTAGAAGACATGGTTCTTTTCAGGATCTAAATTTTGCAGAACCCATGATTTCCATGTTGTCAGGGACCTTTGAAATGCTTCTGTGATATTCATTGTCATGTTAATACTCTCGTTCTCTTGAAAATAGAATCCCTTGAAAATCCACACAAAAATCAGCAAAGTGCGACAGTCTTCTTATATTCTATGACACGTGATAACAGAAAATTGTCATCATCTAAGTTACATTTGATCATACATGATAATAATTTTATGTTTATTTAAATATCATTCATTTAACAGATAGAAGAAAAAAAGAGTTATATCAGATTGTATTACAACGCATATCATGCAAAAGAGTTATATGCACCAACTCCATCTTTCAAAGCTTTCACTTGATTTACAATTTAGCCACTATGGAATCCCCTACCTAGCCTTATCTATATTATCAAGCTTTCCATGTTCCATCTCCTTAATTTTCATTTTGAGGAATAAAGATGGTCAACTAACTACTACAAGACCCGCATATATGATTTTCAAGTGGTAACTCAAATTAAAAGAATAAGAAATGAGGATACTCCAAATTGCATAAGTGAATCATCTTTTCAAAATAAAACTGATAGCAGTTGCACATTGCCAAAAATAAAAAAATATACGAGGAAGCGAATATAATATTTTGAAAATGACAAAAGCCTTAGTTTATCAAATGACTAACCCATACTTCATCTGCACTCAACGCCTACTTCAGCAGCCCTCTGAGGTTTATTTTTCCGCCTGCTTCCATTTTGCCTGAACCCAACAGGCTTTACAGAATCATTACCATTGATTTTAATCTCACTGTCACTTTCATCCTTAATAGTTCCATTATTTCCATTGATCTCTGAAGCTCTTCCCCTTTTTCACCACTCTCCACACCAGATTCCGTGTTAGTATTCTCAGAGAGAACACCATTCATATTTTCCCCATCATCAAAATTTTTAGCTTCTTCTTTAGCCTTAGTTTCACTCTTGGATATCTTCAGTGGCCTTCCTCTTCTCTTAGCCGACATCTTTTCTTCCTCACGACTACCATGATCTTCATGAGCTGCTACTAGGGGTTGTTTCTTCGCTTTACCTCTATTTCTTCCCATAGTACAACCGAAAAGAAAAACAACAAAAACACCTAACAAAAGTGATTTGCAACAGGTAATTAACATATAAATCAAGGCCTTAGCTTTAAACTAATCACATCCATACAACAAACAAGAAATGAAGAAAAAACAATACGAAAACAATCCATTCACCCTAAATACAAATTCAATCCTCCTATCAAGCATCGTAGAAAGATCGAATAATGGCTAATCAAAAGTCTCCATTATATAGATAAGAAACATAATCAGATTATGTCAAGCTAAATTAGTGAAAAGGTATATCCTAGAAAGTACTAATTAGGAAAACAATTTGCCAACATGAATACTAATACATACATAGGTCAAAAATCAAATCTTTATTTAACCACACTAATCCAAATATAGTGGAATGGTTAAATCAAACAAGGGTCCCTTTAATCAAATCTAAATACTAAATAAAAAAACAAAGAAAACCAAAATTAAGCATTAGTATCAAACTATCTAAACAATAAAGAATTAAATCCAAACATACTTAAAAGAACACTAGATAAACATAAATTTAAACAACTTATCTAAATAATTTAGATTTTTTAAAAAACAAGAAGAGCATAAAACAAGATTTGATTTTTATAATGAATCTGTTGAGAAAGCAGATAAAATAAGATAAAGGGGTAGGACTAAACATAAAAAAGAAGAGATTTAAAACATACCCAAATGAAGCTAATGAAACACTAGTTGAAGGAGCGTAATGGAGTGCTGCACTTGGACCATCAGCTTTCACCACCTCGCCCAACTGTTTAGCTGCATCTGATAGTTTAATGACCACAGATTTCGCTTGCCCGAGAAATTGTTTTACCAAAGGAGAAGCGAGCTTGTCATATCCTTGTGTCGCTTCATCCACCTGCAATCGGCAAATCAACATATACATAAACCATTTAATCCGAAAAGAAAGGCCATGAGGTTGAAGCTAGAAATATATACATATACATATGTGCTTCATAAATTTGTAATAGGATCATGGAACAAACAAGGTCGCTAAAATTGTCAAAAAAAAACAAACATGCATTTAACTATGTGTTCTGACTATTGGACTGTAGACATTTCTTCCTTTTGAAACATAATTTAACTAGTTACAACTCCTGCTATTTCAATCAGAACTCCCAGGGACTGAAATTAAATGTAAAGGCAGTCTCCATAAGCTGCACGAACAATAGATCATAATAGGTTAATTAATCACAATAACATAACAAAAAAGAACAGTTTTGAAGTAAGAAATAAATCAAATATAGGATAGAGTTAGTGATCTTACAAGGGTCCCGGTAAACGATAGTACCAATATGATTACAGTCTTTATATTCTCTGTAATAGGTATCAAGACAGCAAGATCCATGGCCTGTTGGTGTGTTTGGGTCATAACAGTCTCCCCGGGCTGTATGAAATAAAAATCTATCTTTCCTCCGCATGCGAAGTCTATCAATCTCTGAAGCTGTGTATCTATTGTTGCAGCTAAAGCTACACACCATGTCGGAGGCGGAATCTGTATCGCCAAACAATCTAAATAGTTTAATTTGAATGCATACTCATATTTTCAGGTGCATTTCAAATAATTCATGTTTTAATATCAAATAAAAGGAGCAAAAACTAAAAGGAAAAGATTGTTAACTTACATCACCATCTCTTTTTTTAATCAATGTAGATTATTCACAAGTAGACCGTGCAAAGAGACCGAGTAAATTTCTATTTAGTCAATATTAAAAGAATGAAATATTAATACTCTAAAAATAAAAAACTTGAGAAGATTGATAAAAAATCTTGTCTCCAACTCCGTCCCATCGAAACATCAGCTTTAAAATTTTCCCCAACCTAAAAATATAAACAATTTCTTAGTATAATAAATTACATCTAGAATAAACTAAAAAGTAGAGCATCCATCTACAATTAATAAACATAACTAACACAAACTCCTTACCTTTCATCAAAATATCCTCAATCGCTTTCATTAAGGCCCGAATTAGGGTTTGTGGTTTGAATTTGTGAAACTGTGAGTACTAAATTGTTAGAATACGGTAAATCGGCATTTAAGATGTGTTGATAGGGAGATTGGAGAGGGAGAGTGAGATGCTGAGAGAGACGAAAGAAAAAAGAGAGAGAAAGAGAGAACACAGAGAAAAAGCTCGATTTGGAGCTTAGTTAGGTCTCTATATCTGAATTAGGGGGTTTATGGGAGGGAGGGTGTAAAAGGAGAGAAAGAGATGAAAGATGAGGGGGATGAAGTTGAGACCTGAAAGGAACAACCTTGGTATTTAAGATGGAGTCGATGTTTGTGAGAGAAAGCTATAACAGTGATTTGAGAAGAGAGAGAGTCAGGTGTGAGTAAAGGGGGCAAAGGGGGTGATATTCTAAAAGAAGGGGGAAATGAAAAATGAGTTGAAGGGGGGAAATTTTATAATGAACTGGGGAAAAAATCATAACTTAAATTTATTTTTTTTAGAATTGGTTATAGACAACGACTTGTAAAAATAACCGATGTCAAAGTTCAAAACATTTATTTGGTATTTCTAATATTTGTACATAGACAACGGTTACTATACGAAACCGATGTCAAAATTCTTATAAACATCGCTTAATTATAAACTGATGTTAAAAAACCTTTTAACATCGGGTGCATTACGTGCCGATGTCTAAGTACCGATGTCGTATGCACTATTTTTAGTAGTGACGAAGGGAAAACTAGTATGTCCTGTTTTTCATTACGAGACTTCTTCATGTTATTTAAAACACATCTGAAAGATGTGCTACATGAATCATATGAAGTAGTTTTGAGCCTACACATAAGTTGAGGCTGAATAAATTTTATTAATGGTGATATTGAAATATGACGGATTCCACCAGTTCTATGAGGAACTGATCTTGAAGAGTTGTTGCAGGGGTATGAAAACCGTTTCGGGAAGGGCAAGAAAAAGGTTAAAAATGAATTTCCTTTCAAAAAGAAATCAATTATTTTTCATTTATCATATTAGAGACATAATCCACTTCGACACAACCTTGATCCCATGCACATTGAAAAGAACGTATGTGATAAAATATTAGGTACTCTACTTAATATTAGTGGCAAGTCAAAGGATCATTCAGAAGCGCGTTTTGATTTACAAGACTAGAATATAAGAAAGCCCCTTCATCCTGTTTTATCTACTGATGGAAAGTCATAAGAAATTAGACCTGTAATATTCGACATGACAAAAAAGGAGAAAGAAATCTTTTGCTCTGTATTGAAGAATGCCAAACTACCATACGGGTGTGCTCCGAATATTAGTCAATATGTAAGCATAAGTGAGAAGAAGGTGGTTTGGTACAAGAGCCACGATGCTCATTTCATGCTTCATTATTTGTTACAATTTTTCGTGAGAATAACATTAAAGCGGTACCTTGGAAAGTTAAAATCTTATGTTCGGAATAGAAGTAAACCAGAAGGTTTAATAGCAGAAGGTTATTTGGCAGAAGAATGTGTCACATTCTGTTCAAGATTTTTGACCGGTGAAGGAGAAATAGAAGATACCATGTCTCATTTTGCAAGAAATATAAGTTTGGAGTATCATATTGGAACAAGAAAGAATCAAGATGGAAAAGTCTTTAAATTGAAACATGCAGATTGGAAGGCTTCACTACAAGAATAATGTCAATAGACATCACACATTAGACATCGGTTAACTTTGTCACTGATGTTAAAAAAAGTATTGACATCACCCCGTGTTTTTGTGATGTCTTTGTTCTTTGTAGATATTGGTTATAATTAAACCGATGTCTAAAATTCACCAAAAAAAATAAAATTCGCGCCCACCTTTTCTTTCCCCCGTTAGTGAAATTTTCATTCAGATTTGAGTTCTACATTCCCCCAATCCCAAAATTCTCCCCCCTTCTACATTCCCCCCAATCCCAAAATTCTCACCCTCTCCCATCTCTCTCTCCCATCCCTCTCTCTCCCCTTCTCTCTCTCATGAATTTGAATAGATATATAGGTGGTGAAATGGCGTTGATTTCATCGAATTCAAAAGATTCATCTTCACTTCCTTCTGGATCCAGAGAATCCAATTACTACCGCAAACAGAAATCTCTTGGTCTCTTATGCTCAAAGTAATCTCTCTCCCACCTCCCTTTGTATACACAACATCCTTAATTTAATTCTATATGCATTTGTTTTTTTTAAAATTTTATTATAGTTTCTTGATGATGCTGTTGCCCGTCTAGGTATTCTTCCTGATACCCCCTTTCTTTATTTTATTTCTCAATTTAATTTTTATTAAATTAATTTAGAATAATTTTTTTGATTTTTTACTTTAATTGGAGAGGTCTTGTGTGTTGAATTGTGTAATTCTTGTTTATATGTGAATTGTAATGAATATCGTGTTGATTTTTTTTGTAATTGGTTTAATTTTAGGTGTTGAGAAGCGAAGGACTATGGTATTATTAATGTTCTTGAAAGCATTGGTGTAAGATATATAGTTCCTCGCCTTTTCTTCCATTTATATTATTTGGTTTAGGGGAATTTTCTGATTTTGATATTGATATGCAGCTTCTTACCAAGAAGACCAAAAATAGTTATTCATGGAAAGGGTTTGGAATCATTCCAAAAACTCTACAGCTGCTTAAGGTGTTTACTTTATCCAACTTGTGCTTTTATAAAGAACTTGATTATTGAACTTGGTCGAATATCCTTTGATTGTATACTTATATGTAATAACGCGGTTTGTATTTTAGGCGGATGAAGTCTCCAACCCAACCAAAAAGCAACTGGTTGATGTAGTTCAGAGGCATTTCATGATGATGGTAATTTATGCATTTTCTGTAATAATCTTTTTAAATTGCGAACTTGTTAACTGTCATTATCTTTATCCATTGTTTAATCAACATGGTAGCCTAAATATATTGTGAAGCCATTAAGGCTAACATTCTATTTAAATTCCCTACTAACTGGTCTAGTTGCAGAGCTATTGCTTCTTTCTGTTTAAATTTGTTGAGTTTCTCTATTCTTTAATAGTCTATTCAGAATCATGATTTTGCTTTCTCAGGAAGGAAATTATGGAAAGATAAACAAGTGTATTACTTTCCCAGAGATGTTGGATTTGATTTCGTTTATGACTGTAGCAGATGATATTACATTACCTATAGATATGCTTAATGCATCTTTCTCCGGGCATTACATTACCTACTTAATGTAAGGTCAATTTTTTTTTCCAATACTGTGAATCTTTGACGCAACAGTTCTCCAGTATCAGAATCAGAAACTTGTTCAGCAGTTAGAC
Organism: Apium graveolens; assembly: GCF_009905375.1. Classification (NCBI taxonomy): domain Eukaryota; kingdom Viridiplantae; phylum Streptophyta; class Magnoliopsida; order Apiales; family Apiaceae; genus Apium; species Apium graveolens. Next base: position 274,864,173 of record NC_133655.1, read on the forward strand.
ATGCAGAAGCATGAGTTGCACAATCTTGAAGGCAGAATAAGAGAACTTAAGGACAAACAGTTCACATATGATGAGATATTAATCACAGTGAACCAACAATAGAATCAGGTTGCTTAATCTTTTGCACGTCTCATTATTCTGCTGTCACTATATAATTTATATTATTATTATTTTAACTATTTTCCTTGCTCTTCTGATGTAGTTGGTTGATGATTTTATTTTTCTTGGCGCACGTGTTGGGGCTGGAAAAAGTACAATACAGATGTTGGATCGTGCATAACGTGTGAGAGGTTTTTAACGATATTAGTTTACTTTGCATAATACTGGTGATCCCATAAATGCATTGATTAATTGTATCTTATCTGTAATTTAGGTTCAGTTCCATCATGTCCTGCAGAGGAGATGTTTCTTTGTAGAATATTAGAATTGAGTTGTGGAAAGAGACAAAGCTGAAATCATAAGGCAGGTTTTGCATGGGAAGCCATCTGGAGAAGGTCGGGAAACTTGCCTATTATTAACTAATACTATATATAAACATCGCTTATTATTATTATTCGCTAGATTATGGAACTCCTCTTGTTGCTTTCCGGCTATCTGCTCTATTACAATCTTAGATATTGTTGTTCTTTATAACCATTTAACATTGACAATGTGCTCTGTTACAATCTGGAGTATGTAGATACTGTTGTGCAGTTGTCTAAGATTGACAATATGTTGATAGAGGAGGCTAATAATCTGCATGAGGTGATTGAAATTCTACATTTGAAGCATAAAGAATATGCTGAAGATATGCAAGGCAGTTGGTTCAGGATAGATGACACTGAGGTAATGAGTCTCTTCTGAATGGATCATATATTCACAGTATTGGAAAAAAAATTTATCTTATCCCTTGTTTATCATTCATGACTAACTGTTGCAATATTTTTTGATAAAAGTCGGTTATTTTCTATCTTTATACATATAAAGAACATTAATAGATTTTAAAAACATGTAATTTTTAGATTTTTTATTCACAAGTAGGTGGTTGTATCTTCTTCGTGAGTGTAAATTGGGTATAACAATGATAGCATGTCAATAGACAAGTTTATAGGAATGTTTATAAGTTGATACGAAAAGAGTGAATATTGTGAGGATTCAAATCATGTTCCATTTTTTGAACTTGTAAGTTTGTGATTTTTTTCTTAATGTAGTGTACTATACATGATTATAAAAGATCATAAAGTAATGTACTTCAGAACTATATTAGAGCTCACTACAGAACAGTACATTAGAAGGGTTTACTTGATATTCAATAATCATAATACTGAAATCTCAAGCTGCATAAAATTTCAGTGGTACTTTTTGTTTGGAAAGTAACTCTTAACTGTCACCCAACTCACGTCTTTTAAACTTACTGCTTTTAGGAAAATTAGATTGTAGTGCTGTAAAGTTTATAAATTTCTATTTCCTCTTACCCCTTTGTTATCGTGCAGGTTGAATCTCCCTTTCCACCTTTTGATAAGATAGGCATCAACTCAGTACAGAGGGAGGTTGAAGAAATTATTCTCGATATTTATGTTAGCAGGGATGACTTAGCAAACATATAACAATAGTTTGGTTTTGAACGATTCTGTAATAAAATTAGATACTTGATATTTATGTTGCTGAATATAAGTGTTTAGTTAGTTCATTATTTAAATACTTTTAATGAATAAATACTGATATCAAAAAAATAATTGTACATCACTTTTAATATATAAATATTGATGTCTCAAATGCAATTGTACATCCGTTTTAGTGAAGAAAAACTGATGTCAAAAAAGTTGATATACATTGCTTTTTCCTAAAAAACCGATGTCAAAGACTAACATGTTCAACTCTAAAAGGAACATAGACATCACTTTGTTTGGGATACAACTGATGTCTAAGTGCCAACATAGACATCACCTTTTACTAAATAAATCGATGTTTAATATCAGATTTTACATCACCTATATGAAAATATTCGATGTCTATGTGGAAAAAAACATAGCCCATTATATGTTTAATTTGTTGTAATAGGTGTAATTTATTTATTAAATTATTCATTTCTAACATTTTTTTGTAAAAAATAATGCATGGACATCACTTTTTTTCCCAGAAATGATGTCTAATTAAGTAAAGACATCGGGTTATGGCCGATGTGTAGAATAGACATCACCGACATCAACATCGGTTGCCAAACAACATAGACATTGGCCAAAAACCGATGTCTATGGGCATTTTTCTTGTAGTGCTTCTCATTTTATTCAATTTTATGTCATCACTGTTTACCTTTCTTAGACTATGTAAACTTTATTTTTCTAGGGAGCATCTAGTTTCATTGGATGGTGCGGTAACTTTGAAAATATTCAAAAGGGAAAGAACGCACACTTCAGATTTTTGGATATGGTTAAAAGAAGAGGTTCTGATTAAGGACTCGATTTCTAGAGATTTAGAGGTTCTCGCATTGGGTCGTAATAGAGCAGCGAGGTGGTTTACCGGCTACGTAGTGAACAGATATAAATTCCATACCAAGTCCAAAGAGTCACAGTGTACCACACAAAATAGTGGTGTTTTTATAATTGCGGAGACCACTAGTTTTGCTAGTTCGAAAGATGAAAATCCAGTAGTTAAGAATGTTAACTACAATGGATCAGTCGAGGAAATTTTTGAACTAGATTATTGGGGGGGTTTTAACGTGGTCCTTTTTAAATGCTCTTGGTACCAGGAGAAGAAGGATGGATATGGTCTTACTAAAGTAAATTTTAATAAATTAATCCACAAAAATGATCCTTATGTTCTGTCATCGCAAGTGCAACAAGTCTTTTATGTTAAAGAACCAATTCAAAAAATGGTTCATTATGTTATTAAGAAGTTGCCAAGGGACGTGTGTGATGCTGAAATAGGAATGCAACTGAAAAAGTGATCAGAAACACTACTTTAGATGATATCGATATTGATCCTGGAATAGAATTTGAAGTTGGGGAAAAGAGTTGCTTCAGAGATGATGTCCCCCAAATACAAATTCAATTTGTGTCTCCCTAGATCACAGAACTTGTTTCTTATAGAGAACTACTTTGCTCGATTTTATTCATGTTTTATTTTTCAGATTAAAACGTATTTTCCACTATCTATTTGTAATTTGATCAAATGTCGTGCTGAAATGGTAGATAGTTTATCTAGTTAATGACTTAAAATAGTAATATTCAGACTTATATTATATGGAAGCTTCGTAAAATTTCTTTTCATCATTACACAATTGTTATTTGTTAATAAGTATTATGCATAGAATGTTTTTAGGCTTATGGACGTAGCAGTGAAAGTATTTGATGTTTCAGATTTAATGGTTAATTGTTATGTCAGATTTGATTCATCCTAAAATTGTTCTTACACATTCTGAGCATTTATGATATATTGATGTGGATGTTAATTTATAAATGGATTGAAATATTGAAATTTTCTAGGTTATGATTTTTACATTCAATTTTGACTGTTAGTTTCAGGAGATTATATGTTTTTTTGTAGATTTGGTCTATATTTGTATTTTTTGTTGTTAGCCTGTTCAATTTATTGTGTTTTTATTTCTTAACATACGGTATATTATTGCTGTTAATGCGTGATTAGAAATATTAAAATTATCTCGGTATGGTTGATATTTATGGGTCGACTGTTCCGTGTTAAGTTTCAGGTGTTTACGATTATAAATATTGTATAGATGTAGATGTACACCCACCAGTATACATGTTTTTATTCTGTATGTAAAAAATTTAGCTCAAAGAAGTATTTAAACTGTCTATTATCATTTTTACAAACTTGACTGATTTTAATGAGTTATTCTTAACAGGATGGACGACAAAATAGTCAATCTGAGGTTGCACTATGAAGGAAAGTTTAAGAAGACATCATATGTTGGTGAAAAACATTTCATTGTGATGGGCTTAGACATTGAATCCTTTTCTTATTCTATGCTTATGGAATTGGTCAAAGATATCTTCCATTTTACTGAAATTGGAGGAATCTACGCAAACAAAGGAAAAAAGGTGGTTGGTAGCTGTTGTCAATTAATAAGCAAGTCATGGCTCTTGTAGAAAATTGTGCTCCTGTATATTTAGTGAACTTCTACATCAACAACATTGTTGACAAACAAATTGAGCCGGCTCCTCAAATGCAACCTCATGTTATCACTCGGCCTAGGGAAAACTTCATCCAATGTATATATATGTAATGTTTAATTCACATATAATGGTATGTACACTGAATTCTAAAGTACGTAATTGATAATTGTTACAACTTCCCCTGAGAAACCGCTGAAGCGTAAGTTTGTTACCACACATCAACTCCAGCAGCAAAAAAGAAAATGGATAAAAAGTTGCCCGAGGTTGGTGGTTGGCAGGACATTTTAACAAAAGAAAGTGGAGAAGATGTACTTGTTAGATACTCGTAATGATCTTGTTCAGAAGATATTATTTTCACCTCTTTTTTTGTATAAAATATTTTTTTATATTTAAATTTATATACTTTTAATCAGTTAATCATGCATTTTCTAATTTAAATGTATATTGTTTCTCATTAAGTCCAAAAAACCTTATCTGTAATTACTTTGTATTTGAATGAACTACTGTAATTTATATACTACGTATTTTAAATGCATTTTATATACTTCGTATTTGGATGAATTACTGTAATTTAAATATGTAAACAAGTTTTCTTGTGATGTTTGATTTTAGGGTCGTTTGATAATCCTTCTGAAAAGGGTTTTTGCTGCCTAGGTCTAAATTGATAAATGATGATTTTGTTTGGATCATGAATTTATGAATTTTAATTTAAATTTATATACTTTTAATCATTTAATCATGCATGTTCTAATTTAAGTGGAGCGATGATTGTCGGAGTTAATTGATCAGTACCGTTCAACTTGATTAATCAGCTGATTAGTTGTGTACCGGTTTGGATTCAGTCTGTCTGATACCATCTGTAGTAGTAGAACAGAAAAGAAAACACTTTCACGAAATTTAATATAAATAAAATATGCGATGTCTTGAGGCTTGAGTCCTCAGTTTTTTATTTAAAATAAATAAAATATGGGAAATTTAAATATTAATTCGGCTAGATGCTCAATCAATCATTTTTCAGATGATCGCGAATGATGCGTTTTATTTTCTAATATTTAGTAACTTTCACTAATAATCATCTACTATATAATTTCTCATTGTTACCATCCCAATAAAGTAGTTGATTAATCATGAATTTTTATGATTTGTTTATCTACACTTGCAGTTACCACCACCATCACCGCTTGTTTCTTTTGAAAAGTGAAAAAGGCTCGATGTAGAGGGGATGTTGATAAAATGGTATTATTCAGTTATTACCATTGCTTTTGATCGATTAGTCACCTATTCTCATTTTCACCTATTTAAATTTATAATCTATTTAATTTTATACTGATGTCTTGTAGTTGCCACCGCCTCCACCACTATGCGAGTATGAAAAGTTAAAACTAGATAAAATGAGGGCAAATAATGAAGTTTATAAATCACTCGGTTGCCTCAGATAGTTTCTACTTTTAAAGATGCTGTGGAGTCAAGTAGTAAATCAAAAGGTAAAAAAGGGAAAGAGACAGCTATTGAGGAAGACGACTCACAATATGTTCTGGCAAATGAAGGGGACGTTGAAAGCTATGATTCTTCTGAGGTATACGTTATTTAATTAATTGTTGGATTAATTCAATTTAATACCAAGTATGGTGAATTAATTTATAAACACAAATGGTAGGACATTGAATCTGTTAAGCAAAAGAAAATTGATGTTGGACCAATGACTCGTTCAGGAGCCAATAAAACCCATGGAATTGAAAAAAAATCAAGAACATCTGGCACTGCAACTGAGAGGGCAGCTACAAGTGCTTATCGTCCACAACCTGTTAAACCGATATCCACCAAGATTTTTAGACAGTCACGCGATGATGGACCAGCTCTTGGCACGGTTGCTGCCTCGCATTACAAGACCGTCAAGTGAATAATGATGAAGCTCCGATGGATGAGAATGTTGTTGAATTCGAAATGAAACATAATGCAGATGAGGAAGGCCAAGAAGGTAATATGTATTCGTCTTTTTGGTTTATTGTCATTTTATGTTTAGTAATAAAGTTTCACTGATCGCGCCTTACTTTTTTTGTACCTCGTATATTAAGTACGTGCTCCTAGAAAACATAGAAGACCCACAAAAATGACTAGGATTCATGGAAGGAACCCTAATGAGAAAATGGTCATATCTTCGAATGCAAAGGGTCAAACAATTTCAGATATAGAAGGAGATGTAGCAGAGCTAAGTAATTTCTTGGGGATATTGGCAAGGGATAATGTATCGCTGACTTATGTCAATTGGCACGTTGTTCCCGATCAATTAAAACAGAAATTGTGGGAGTATACTCTGGTGATTTCTATGCTCTATAACATAGACTAAATCACTTTCCAAATTTCTATATTATATTAATAAAATATAGTCATTCTTTTTATGCTTAATATATTACAGGGTAAGTATGTTATTCCCGATAAAGGAAGGAAATGGGTTTATACTACCCTTGGTAATGCTTGGAAACTACACTAGGCTCGATTAAAAAGCTCATTACACTAAATACAACACCGATGAGGACATAGTGGATAATAGACCAGACCGGGTCCCATTGGAGGATTTTAAAATGCTGTTAAAGTACTGGGGGGATGAGGAGGTTCAGGTAGTAAAAGAAAAACCTTAATTACTTAAATTGTTGCTTAACGAAAACTAGTATAATCTGTGTACTTGTTGTTATTTTACAGAAATTGGCCTGAACTGTGTATTTTGTTGTAATTTTACAGAAATTGGCTAGGGAAAATGCCGAACATCGTAAGTCATTGGTTGAGACGCACACGTTGGGTCGTAAACCTGTTGCTCTAGTTGTTGAAAAATTGGTATTTTTTTTTCATTTTACAAGTTTATTTTTAACACAATGATTTACATTATGGTTGTTTGTTATCGTAAGTAGGTAAATATATTTTATCCTGTCCTTTTAGGTATGGTTGTGTTATCTAAGAAATTTTATATATTATTTATAAAATGATGGGTGTTTTATTCAAGTGAGTGGTTATTTTTTGTCGCTAAAAAATTATTCCCCAAGGTTCCCTAGTTTTCATGCCCTGGTATATTATTTGTTTAAGTCGCTAAAAAACACTATAAATATGGTCTCACTGATTTTATAATATTTCGTTATAAATATTTAGTATGTATTTAATTACTTGTATAGATACTTATATATCTGTTTTAATATGTTTTTATTGTGTATTATGAACTACTGATAGCTACATGTCCAATATATTTTGCTCTAAGTGCCTGTGTATCTTGGGTTTTGAATCTGTTTTTGCAGTATGGTTGCAGCTTTAAATCTTTTTCGATAAATGATTATGTCTTGATTGTACAGTTATAGTTTTATGTCTTTTTCTGGTCCAAATTCTGTAATGCTGAATATTACTCCCGCTATACTGATCGAGATCGATTAGGCTTTAAAAACAACGATTTTGCGTTGATCAGCTTAGTATATTTGATTATTTAAATACCCCTCTTTTTCAAGCATTTAAAGGACTAATTTTGTAAATTTTTGACAGAAAAAGGTTGATCCGAATCTTGAGCATCCAAGCAATGCTCAAATATATTCAATCACTTGTAAGCGAGAACAAGGGCAGGAATATAAGTCAAATACTGAACAAATGAAGGAGAAACTTGTAAGTATATTTTATTGTATAGAGGCAGTTTATATTAATGGCATATTTTGCTACTACACTAATTATTTTTTGTAGGCGAAAATTCAGAAGTTGATGGAAGAGGGAAAGGAGGCTGAAGCAAATGTAGCTGCTTCTGATGGAAAAGCCCATGCACCAAACTGGCTACTTGGAAGGACCGGTAGTAAGTCTTTCTCGACGTCAACTAAAGCCTCAATTGAACAACAAGTGCAAGAGTTAACTGAAAAGGTAAGCGTCCTTGAGAGCTAATTGGAGATCAAGTTCAATAGGAAAGTGCAGGAGAACATGGCTTGAATGGTGAAAAAATTGGGAGAAGCAAATCCTGGTATGACATTCAATCTCGAAGACATATGTGCCACGGTTTCTAGTGATCAAGAGGAAAATAGTACTATAGTCACTCAAGGCCCTCAAGGCACAACTTCTTAGTGACTTTGTTCTTTGGTATTTCTGTTCGTTTGAAGAAAGATTTGATGTACTTTTGGTGTTTTAAATTTAGAATTAGGTGTATGTAGTTTGGTACCTTCGTATATTTAGAACTTGTTGGATGCAGGCTGTTTATGTTGGATGCCTGATAGGGCTGTTTTTTTTGGATGCCTAATAAGGCTGTTATTATTGGATGCCACTTATGGCAGATATCATGTAAAAATCGACCAGTTATGTCCAAAATTTTATGTTTTCAAGTATTGTATTTTCCAGAATATGATGTTGCATATTGCATTATATTATGTTGCACTTGATTATATTACTGTTGTAATTTTAAAAATGGTGTTTCATAAAGTTTTATATACTGTTACAATTGAATAAATTGATGTTACATATGCACTAACATGGTGTTGCATAAATAAAGTGGGCCCCACAGATGATGTGGTGATATGGGTCCCATTGCTGACATAGCAACGTGGGACCCACAACTGACGTGGCATGTGAGACCCATGCTGACGTGTCCTACTGGCGTGGCATGCTAATGTGGTTATGGGGGCCCCCTGCTGCTGAACTGACATCTGATGTGTCACTTGCCATGTAGGACCCGGGGTAATGTCCTGTCATGCCTTATGCAACACTAAGTGTTGTTTCCAATATTTGCCTCTACTGTTGCAAAATCAGCATAATGCCATACTTAGAGGTGTTGCACAAAGTATTGCATTCGGTGTCTACGACGACTTCCACACTGGCAACCCCTCCCTGGTGTTGCCTATTACCTTATGCAACACTATTTAGGACTTATGCAACTGTATAGTAGGGGTTGCCTATGTGCACTTATGGCGTAGTAAGATTAGGGAAGAAGTTGTTGTAGAAATGGAAGAAAAGATGAAGCAGCAAAAAAAAAGTTGACGCAGAGATCAACAAGATGCAGGAGAACTTTAATTGGGCACTGAGAAAACTAGGTGAAGCAAACCCTAGCCTCAACGTCAGTATGGCAGGGCTATGCGCCACAATTTCAAGTGACCACGATGATGTCACTCATGTTACCATGGTCACTCCTATTACGGGATGTGGTTCTACCTAATCAGATGTGTTCTAGCAGCATTACCATTCTACTTTGTTCTTCTCAATATTATAATGTTTAGATTTTGAAGTGTGTAACTTTAACTTGTTAAGACTTTCAATTTTGTTTAATGGTTGGTAGATAATGGTGGTATGGGGATGCTAGTATGATGATGATGATGGTGAAGGTACTGGTGTTTATTTGAGATAACTGATGATATGGTTGGTAGACAATATTGACTGTGTTCGTTTTAAGACTATGGTCTTATTTATGGGAATGACTATTTACAAATGGTTCCTTGCATCTTTATAGTGTTGCTAATAATCAGTTTAAATATGTTGTAAAAAACATTAAAAAATATTGCAGAAGGGTGGCATCAATACCCACATGTGGGGCCATAATATTCTACTGATAGCCAAAACCTTGTTGCAATAATGGTGAAGTCCTGTTGCAACCCTGGTTGGTGTTGAAATAGAATGTTTGTATAATAGATAAGCATGGGTTGCAATAGGGTGTGCCACAGTTGCAATAAATTTCTTTCCCAACGACTAAAATTGCAACTCTGAAAAAGCGTTGCAATAGCGTTTTTGGCACCTATAGCAAAGGTTTTTTTTCCTTTAGCAATGGTTTCGTGGGGTTACAGAATGAAATCTATGGCGTAGTGCTGTGATTGTGATAGATGGCACCATGAGCGAAGAAGCTGGTGAATACATCGACCCAGATGCAGACCTCTTCCCCTTGTTTAATCCTCTTCAGATATGAACTGCTTTTGATACTGTGATGTTTTTAAATGCGTTTGAGGGAATTTCAGGCAAATCTTGTGCCTGTTTAAGTTAATCTTTTGCTACGGTTTAATTATTTTAACTATCGGTGACCTGTTTGGAATTTTTGTGATTGATAACTGTTCCATGACAGGTGTATGTATTGCGTGACTTGTTATTCAATGTAGTTTATTTATTTTTGCATATTTTGGTTGCAATGTTAAGTGATGTTATGATATGAATCAACCTATTTTTTTTTATTTCGAGTTACATTAGAACAACTGAAATTAGCCGAATTAATAAGCTCAAAACAATCAACTAAGTCGGTCAAATTTATTATGCAACATAAATAACAACAAAATTTGGTCGTATTTAGATTATACAAAAAATAGGTGCACTTTTTTCTAACAAAATTTGGTCAATTTTACATTACACATGGGGCTCCCCATTTTCAACAAAATAAGGTCATTTTAAATATAACAAAAAAATATACCGTCATCATTTTCAACGAACTAAAGTCGTATTTACATTACAACACAACTCAAAATTATGATAAAAAATAATCGTAAAATCATTTCAACCGTCTTCGTTCGAAATTAAATATCAACAACCTTCGGTCATTTTTAGGACCAATGGGAAATGGTCATATTTAATTTACAACAAGAATCCGTCGTATTTGATTTACGACCATAAACAATTGTGTTTATGTTTATGAGCGGGATATTCAAATTTTTTGCTGAAAATTCAAATTTTAAAGTCCAAATTTCAAATATACTAATTACAACTGTATTTCATCGATACAAAGCTGTTGTAATAAGCCCGTCATATTTAAAATATCGTATTTAGCTGGTCGTACTTTCTAAATACAACAGTTTTTTAAAAATGACTTGCTTTGGAAGGGCTGCTATCTTTGCAGTCATATTTAATTAAAAACAATAGATTTTGGTCATATTTCTACTAAAAACAACCGCCTTCGCCTTGTCGTTTTTAGCCTTGTTTCTTGCAGTGTGACAAGGATTCAATATCCCATATTCTGAAAAGTCTTGACCGATGGAGTAGACTATCTCCAAATCTTCTAAAAAACACATGCTTTCTTGTTAATTGTGACTCGGAAGTGATTTCTTGGTTTGATGATACCTTTGGAATTTTTGATGGTGATCTTCCTATAAATTTTTTTGGTGTGCCTCGACTTTGTTCAGAGTTAAGCATCAACTACTGCATGCCATTAATCCAAACAATCACTCAAAGTATCGATAGCTTGACTACTGTATTTCTTTCATTTGCAGGACGAGTGCAACTCATTCGTGCAATTCTTTTTTGCTACTCAATCTTACTGGACCAACTATTTTCTTCTCCCAGACGCGTGCACAACACTCTCCAGTCCATACATACTCATTTTTTATGGAAAAGTTAATTATACTAAGATAGAATCAATGGGTCTAGGTTTTAAATTCCCGGTTGAATGGAATACAGCTCAAATAATAATTGCGTTTACGGAAGTTGTTTTTAAACATAATTGTCTTTGTGTAAAATGGGCTCATGCAACTTTTCAAAGGCGTCGATCATTTTGCACAATGCAGATTCCTTAAGATTGCTTGTAGTTTTGGAGAAAGATTTTACAACTTGGGGATGAAGCAGGACAATTTCTCTCATTCTGCATTAGAAATGGGCAGTCTTTCTCATTTTGGTTAGACCCTGGTGGCTATTTCTACCATTGCTCTATCAACGAAAGACTGTATTATTGCTACCTTTGGGTCTCATTCTGGGGGCGGCTACAGTATAGGTTATTTAATTAACACTGGTTCATGAGTTCTTCCTCAGGTGAATTCTCATCAATAAAGAACCTCTTGTGTCTTCTTTTCTTGAATGAAAACTTACTTTTCCAGAATTTAACCTTGACCGTCATGATATTTTACTTCAGAATGGGAGTTCTGTTGGATTTAATCTAATGCTTGTCTTAATAATAATAATAGTTTGAGTTTATTTGGGTTAACAACTTTGTTAGACTTTGTCCTGCTTAGTTCAGTTGTATTAGGATAGTCATGGAATAAGTTTTAGTGGTAAAGAGTTTATAGGATTGCAGTTTAGTTGTTCCTAGTTTTTAGCATCCGTTTTGCTTATGCTTTCTCTATATGTATCATTGGAGTTTTTTAATACAAACAGACTTCACACATATTTGTTTGTTCCAGTTTTACACAAACTAGTATATATTAGCAGCTGGGCATTCTTGTAAAACAAGAATTTGTATCAGAGCTTGGTTACACATTAAATGCCAAAATATATGCCTAGAGATACAACAATGGAGACAAACATGGTGAATGATGGCGGAGTAGGTCTGAGCTATCCAATGTTGGTTAAAAGTAATTAAGCAGCGTGGTCCTTAAAGATGGTGGTGAATATGTAAGCTCACGGAGTGTGGGAGGCGATCGAACCCAAGGATCCTAAGTCATTTGTGGATGTGAAAACGAACAAGGTAGCCTTGGCAGTGATTTACCAAGTTATACTTGAAGATATTTTGTTGTCATTAGCAGAGAAAGAGACAACAAAGGAGGCCTGTGATGCTATAAAGACTATGTGTGATGAAGATAGAGTCAAGAAGGAAAGAGTGCATACTCTGAAGGAAGAGTTTGAATCTTTGAATATGAAAGATACGGACCAAATTGATGAATTCTGTATGAAACTAAATAGCTCGGTGACAAACATAAGAACACTTGGAGAGGAGGTTGAGGAGAGCTATGTGGTAAAGAAACTGCTCCGTGCCGTTCCAACGAAATTCATACAGAAACAATTGAGCAATTTGGAAATGTGGAAGAAATTTCTATAGAGGAGACATTAGGCTAATTGAAGGCACATAAAAAAAGGTTAAAAGGACAATCTGAAGGCAACACCAGTCAGCTTCTTCTTAGAGAGGATGAGTGGACAAAATGAGAAGCTAGTGAAGGGAAGTTGTTAATGACAAGAGAGGAATGGTCTAGACGAACTCACAAAAGAAACGAAAGTTCATTATCGAACCAGAGAATTCCAGGTAAGGAAGGTGGACGTGTTGGTCGTGATAAAACAAAAATAAGGTGTTACAATTGCCATGTATACGACCACTATGCAGCAGAGTGTCGTAGGCCCAGACGTGATAAAGAGACAAAGCTTGAAGCTAACATGGTCCAAATAGATGATGATGAGCCTGCGTTACTATTGACAGAACAGAAAGTTATGCCAAAATAAAGTTCGAACATAGGCCAAAACTCCTGGGAACCGAATGTCTGGTATCTTGACAACATAGCAAGCAATCACATGACGGGACAAAGATCTAAATTTAAAACTCTGTATGAAAGCATCACTAGTCAAGTTAAATTTGGAGACGGGTCTCTAGTTGAAATCAAGGGAAAGGGCACTTTAAGATTGCAATGGAAGAATGGAGAAGAACGTGAAATCCAAGAGGTATTTTTAATCCCATCTCTGTGTAATAATATAATTAGCCCAGGGCAGTTTTCAGAAACCGGTAACAAGGTAGTGATGAATTGGGAATTTCTATGGGTATCTGACATTCAAGGAAAACTTCTAATGGAAGTTAAAAGATCAGCAAAATGTTTGTATAAAATAAGTATCAAAAGTGAAGGGTCTAAGTGTTTACTATTAAAGTCATGTGAAAATGCTTGGTTGTGGTCCTCTTGGTTAGGACATGTGAACTTCCAGGCAATGGAGTTGATGTCAATAAATAAAATGTTGTATGGCTTTCCAAGAATTGTTCAACCCGAGGTGAGATGTACTGGCTGTCTAATGTCAAAATAAACAAGAAGGCCCTTTCCATATAAGTCAAATTATTCAGCCAATAAGATCCTCGAACTCGTCCATGGTGATTTATGTGGACCTATATAGCCAGCCACACACTCATGTAACAAGTATTTCATGTTATTGGTAGATGATTACAGCCGTCTTATGTGGGTTTACCTATTGAAAAGTAAGGACGAGGCATTTGATGCTTTTAAGAGGTTTTAAGCCATGGTTGAAACTGATCCTGAAAGAAAAATCAAGGTTTTCAGAACAGATTGTGGGAGGGAGTTTAATTCAAGGGAATTCTCCGCATATTATGAAGAAAATGGAATTGTCAGGCACCTCACGGCTCCATATACTCCACAACAAAATGGAGTTGTGGAGCGTAGAAACCGGACAGTGGTAGAAATGGTTAGAAGTTTCATAAAGCAAATGCAGATGCCAACAAGTCTCTGGGGTGAGGCTGCGAGGCTGTTAGACACACTATCTACATCTTGAACAGACTTCCTACTAGGACGTTGTCAGGTGTGACTCCATACGAGGCCTTGAAATATGAGAAGCCAAACATAGGACACATCAAGGTTTTTGGTTGCAAGGCGTATATGAAGGTACCAAACAGTTTAACAAAAAAGCTCGACGATCGTTGCAGAAGTGTGGTGAACTCCGGTAAAGAGCCAGGTATAAAGGCAAATAGATTGTACAACCCAACGAGCAACAAAGTCTTAATCAGCTGAGATGTAGTATTTGAGGAGACTGAAGCATGTCCTTGAGAACAGGAGAGTAAAGAAACCAATATGCAGCAGAACGAGTTGACTGTGTTGGAGATGCAAACTCCAGACGAGCTCATTCCAAATGATAGTGGTGGTTCTAACAGTCCAATAGTTCCTTCACAGTCAGGAACCTCGATGATTTCTACAGAGTCAAGCACACAAGACAATGGGAGTGAGAATTCAACAAGTAATTTCAGCAGCCCAGTACATTCTACACAGTCATATAATCAAAGCAATGAAGATGAAAATGTGGATGGCAGTACGGAGCCAAGAAAATACAAAAGTATTAATGACATCTATGAGAATACTGAGCCAATTGAGTTGCAGGAGGAGGAATTATTGCTTATGGGGGTAGATGAACCTATGAACTACAACCATGCAATGAAGAAAAAATGTTGGAGGCAAGCTATAAAGGTCGAGATGGATTCTATAGAAAGAAATGATACTTGGACTCTGAGTGATCTTCCATAGGGGCACAAAAAAACTATAAAGCTATAATGTTGGAGGCAAGCTATAAACCTATAATGGTTTTCTAGTAATTCATGTAAGAGGCCTGTATTGTTTCCTTCGTTAACTAGTGTAGTTTGTTGGGGTTTTTCTGCCCTCTCGTGTCTTCCTGTGCCATTTTCTAATTGCAATTTTTTTCTAGAGATGCTTTAGATAGTTGCCTTTTAATATTGTATATTCTTCCTTCTTTAATTAGATTATCCATTTAGCAAAAAAAAACTATCCTTAATATACTCGACAAACTATAACTTTCTACCTAATTTTGTTCTGAGCACCAATGCAGTCGTTTTGTTCAAGCCAATAGAGTTCTCAGCAGAGCCTATTTCCAGAGAGCATATATGTGTTCAGCACCAGAATCATCACAGTTCCTGGTTCGTCCCAGATAACATATGTCATATCAAGATGCAATACACCACATGCTGGTACCGAACAGGCTTGCAATATAGAACTGAAGTTAAAAGTCTTAACTGAAGATCCTGATTAATATTTTGCATAGCCTTGTTTTAATAGATAGCTAGCTAAAAGCCTTAGCAAAATAAACATGAATTCACATGACAAGTTCAAATACATGTACATATTGCAAACAACCATCAATGGACAGAAGTATCTCTTGATATTAACAATTTTAATATATGTTTAACTATAAGAACAAGTAATGGAGTTGCTCGAATAATGCTTTGACTTGTTTATTAATCAGAGAGTTACAACAATATATAGAGCCTGGAATGAAAATGTAGAAACTAAAGTGCTAAAAACTAGCCCACGTCCAAGGTGGTTTCCTAAACAAACTCTAACATCTCCTGACTTATTCTTTCTCCTAAAAATATGCCACTAAGAAAAGACTAATTCAAATAATTAATTAAAACATCAAAACAATAAATACTTTGAGATTAATTGCAACAATCTCCTCCTTAATATCAAAGTCATCCATTTAGATTTTTGACCCCTAGTAATTTCCTAAGATTCTTGAACTTGATAGTAGCCAGCCCTTTAGTTAGAATATCCGTCCTCTAACTGTTACTGCAGACATGCTTCAACATGATTTCTCCTCTTTCCACGCATTCTCTAATAAATTGAAATCATATATCAATTTGTTTGCTCCTTCCATGGAACATCGGGTTCTTTGCCATGTCGATTGCAGAACAGTTATCTATACACAGCACTACTGTCCAATTGCCTTTGAGGTGATTTGAATAAGAATGTTTCGAAGCCAAATTCCCTGACAAGCTGCGGCTGTAGCCGCCATGAACTCAGCTTCACAGCTCGATAGTGCAACACACTTTTATTTTTATGATACCCAAGTTATGACACTCTCGTTCAAGTAAAACACCACGCCTCCAGTGCTCTTCCTATCATCCAGTTGTCCACCCAACTCGCTGTCACTAAGCCCCGTCAATACATGATTTCCACTATCCTTCGAGTATACCAAACCATGATGAATCGTTCTTTTAATGTACATGAGAATCCGTTTCACAGCATCCATGTGTTTCTTGGTGGGTTTCTCCATATATCTACTAACCACACATACAGAGTATGCAATATCGGGCGGAGTATGAACAAGATATCTAAGTCCACCCACCAAGCTTTTATATTCTCTAGCATCGATCAGTTTTCCCATCTCATCATGATAAAGCTGCTCCTTCGGGTCCATTGGATACTTAGTTGGATTGAAGTCCGCCATCCCAGCCTTGTCCAAGATTTTTCGAGCATATCCTGCCTGTTTGAGCTCAATGTAACCTTCCCCTTGAGCAACTTCGAGTCCGAAGTAGTAACTTAGTTGGCTCTTGTCGCTCATTTCAAATTGCAGCTGCATTTATTTCTTGAGAGCTTCAATGTTTGTGACACTTGTTCCGGTCACCAAAAGATCATCTACATAGACTGCTATAACTAAGATTTCATCTCCTTTTCTCCTAGTATAGACAGCGTGCTCGTAGGGGTAGCGAGTAAATCAAAGATTTATCAGACAAGAGTTTAGCATAACATACCATGCGCGTGGCGCTTGACGAAGACCATATAAAGCTTTCATCAATTTGTACACCAAATTCTCCTGCCCCTTCTTCTCGAATCCCCTTCCATACTCCAGGGCCATTGTTTTGCTTCCTCAAAGATTACATCTCATCTTATATGCACTCGGTTTTCATCGGGATCATACAGTCTGTATCCTTTTGTGCCAGGCTCCCTGCCCAAATTTACTACCCTTCTGCTATGATCATCAAGTTTTGTGTTGTGGACACTTGGAGTTTTCATATGGGCCAAACACCCAAAGACACGAACATGACTGATGTCTGGTTTCTTCTTCGCCCAAGCTTCATACAGTGTACGTTGTGTTAAGGCTCTTATGGGGAGTCTGTTTAGTATGTAGACTGCATTTCGAACAGCTTCAGCCCATAACTTCGCTGGCAACTACATATCTTTCAAGCTGGTCCTCATCATTTCCACTACGGTCCTGTTGCGACGCTCGACTACCCCGTTTTGTTGAGGGGTGTAGGGCGTTGTGAAGTTTTTTTGATTCCAGCCCCCCTCACAATATTCCTTGAATTCAATGGAGTTGAATTCGCCTCATCTGTTAGTTTTGAATACTTTGATCCTTTTCTCAAAACCGTCTTCAACCAATGCTCGAAAATTTTTGAACGCTTGAAGTGCTTCATTCTTGTTTTTAAGAAAATATACCCACATATACCTGCTAAAATCATCGACCAAGAGAAAGAAGTACCTGTATCCTGATGTTGTGGTTGGTTGAATTGGTCCGCAAAAATTACCATGGATTAATTGAAGCACCTTCTTTGAACTATAGTTGGCTTTACTAGGGAAAGCTCTCCTGGTTTGTTTCCCCATTAGACATCCATCACAGATCGCATTTGGCTGTATTATTCTGGGCATCCCTTCTAACATGTCCAAGCCGGGCATGCCAAATTTTTGAGAGTTCCCCCGTCTCGGTCATTAAACACTCCTGCTTGTTAGTTTCGATTATAATTTGTTAGATACGATTTGGGGACCGTTTTATCTTCATCAGGAGTCGTTCTTGTTCGTCGTAGACTCTCAAAAATTCTCCTTTGATTTCCATCTTGTAGTCTTCCTCAGACATCTGTCCCAACCAGATAATATTATTTTGTAAACTAGGAATGTAATATACATCAGATAATCGTTTTTCCTCCCCATTCTTGAACATGAGTGGAATAGAACCTTTTCCTCGAATTTCAACAGTAGAAACGTCTCCAAATCGTATTTGGCCGGTGATATTTTCGTCCAACTCAGCAAACTTTATAACGACTCGTGTATTTTTGAATTATTTAAATACGTGATTATGGAAATTATTAAATAAATAAAATATGTGTATTGGTTTTGACCGCTATGTGTTATTTGATTATTATCTATGTGTGATTTATGGTGTACCGCATTGTCCGCGTGATTATTTATGGGGTCATATGGAATTGTTTTCACTTTCAAAAGTGGATTTAGTGCAATTTTATTTGCATAAATATTTGGAATGCCTCTAAAATTGTTTTTATGGTTTTATAATTACAATAATTATTTTTAGGATTTAATAAAATTGAGAAATTAATATTTTATTAATTATTTATCTCTAAATGATTTTCTGATTGCTTTTATTTGTAAAATCCAAATTTAATTCCAGAATTCTTTAAAAATTAGAAAACTCATATTTATTTAAGTTTGGAATATTCCGAGAATTTTAAAATTATTTTGGGAATTTTTGAGATTAACTTCAGCTGCGCGTTGTTTCTTTTATTCGTTAAATGCGGGTATAAATTGTGTTTCAAAAATTATTTTAAAATTTTAAAATTTATGTTTTTATAAACTTCGGCATATTTATGATATTTTAAGATTATTTTCATAATTTTCTCAAATTATTTCATGTACACCTTTGTCCGTTAGTTTCAAATTTCGGGATAAGTCGGGGTATTTAGAAATTACATGGCAAGTAAACTTATTCGTATCACAATTCTATAAACCCAGGTGACACGTTCTAGCTGCTGAGTGAATAAAAGAAATAATAATAATAATATAAAACAAAAACGTACAACAAACTCCCACCCCCTATTCATTTGACTCTTTCTCAAAAAAATCTCCGAGTCTCTCTCGAGTCTTTCGACTCTTTCTACATATCCCCTCTCGGTTTTCTGATTTTATGTCTCTCCCGAATCTCTCTATTATGTCTCTTCTACCCTGGTCTTGCTGCGTTTCGGCCTCCCATATTTCCGGTACCATCGCCGCTACCGGCGTTGATTTTTCCGATTAGCTGCTCGGTACTTGCTCCGATTTGGTTCTTGTTTATTATGTATATATATACATAAGTACTCACCTCAGTGCGTGTGTAGTTAGTTATACTACTCCGTGCCGCCTGGGTTCTTCGATTTCGTTATGTTTTCCGGCCATGTGTTCATGTGTGGTTGTTGGCGCCTGTACGGACGCGTGTGTTGTGATGGAAATTCTTTTAATTATTTTAATTTCTTTGCATGTAATTACTTGACTGAAATAAAAATGATTTCTGTGCGGGAAATTATAAAAGCTAATCGGTGGAATTGTCGTTGGAAACCCGAATTTAATCGGGTACCCGCAAGTTTTCCCGTCGTCAGCGATGAATTTCGATGAGCTGACGATGGGCTATGATGACACGATTCTGAGTCCTAATATCTTTTAATAAATAAAATCCGTGTTATGTTTTATTCTCGTTCGAATTAGTTAATAAATAAATATTGAATCGGGATGGTTGAGTTGGTTGTGATTATTCAATTATATCGGTGATTGGTGAATTATTGTAGTTTTTATTATTGTGAACTTTATGATTTGACGTTGATGATGTGTCGACGGGTAGTCCGATAAACAAAGGGGACGCTGTCTGATTTTCTGGGAAATCGAACTACAGAAACACGGGAGCATATCCAAGGATTATCGGGACGTCGAGCGAGTATAAGTAAATACATGTACATATGTTTTATACAAAACCTGATTGTATGTTGTAGTAAAATGTTTTTCCAAAACCAATAACCCTAATTTCATACAATGACGAGTATACGTATTCCCTGAAAATGAACACTGAACCGATTTCGAGTACGTGAACCCTAATTGTTGTTTGTGTTAGTAAAATATGAATGATTACGATTCGGATTATGATATCATTGGGTAGGAGTGGTATTGCGGATATATCAAGCATAACCGAGTGTCTAACATAGAGTATTTCTCCCCTGTAGGTTCTAGTCGGGAAACCGAAAGTGGACGTTGGACTAAAGATGACCTAGTAGTGAGTTGACGAGCTCAGTAGAGTTTCAACAGAAAAACCTGAGTGTCGAAGTCGAATCTAATATGGTTTAGTGGTTGGACGTTAAAGCCTGAACAGCAGAGTCGGCTCAGAGTTGATCAGTAATAGTTGTAAAGCCCTGTAAGGCAAGTAGTTCTGAACCTTTCTTCAAGATATATCACAAATATTCTCGAACTGTTCCATAACATGTCACTATTATTCAAAATAACTCATGTTTTATATAGCAAGTGTTTTAAACTATTTAACCTTGAACCCTAAATTTTCTTGATCTTGAGCCATAAGCCCTATTCTTTGTAAACCGTCCTTTGTTGATTTTCAGATACCAAACCACCCAAATATGATACTACTCCCCAAATGTATAACTACCACACACCAAACATTGGAAGAGAATTGTTTGAAAACACATAAACTTTTATACTGGTCTATACCATCCTTAAAACATCAAAGAACTATACCTTGAAAAATCATTACTGGTCTAATACCTGATCCTTTTACAAACTGAAAATCGTTTCTTATACACACCCTGATATACCCTTGTGATATACATGAATTTCTTTACGTTTTTATTCGTGTTTAATCATCAGTGATTATGATCTTATTTTATTGAAGTATATTGTTTATCATACTGAACTGTTTTAGAATTATATAGTTTTCTTATGTGGACCAGATTCGTGGTCAGACCAGATTCATGGTCGAATTAGGCCAATGTGTGCCTTGGATCCAGTTCGTAGAACAGAGCTGTGTGTTTTGCTCGGGGTTAGTGCGTGACTGATCAGCAGCCTAACCTTTTGTTTTGAAACTTAAAATGAATATCCAATTCTAACGATTGTTTAACAATAAACTTGATTCTTCTGAATCATTCCTTTTGAATATTGCTTAACCTCAGTTATCACTGTTATGACTTGCTGAGCTAGTTAGCTCACCCTTGCGATTCTTTTCATATATTTTACAGTTGAAAATGATATGGATGATAGTGAAGTTCCTCAGTCCAAAGTGCGGGCTAAGGTTCCAGTTTGAGTTGGATCGAGCTAGCAGGAGCTTCATGCGGTAGTGAGATACTAATATTGTAAGAATAATTTCTTTATCAATTGTATGTTAAATTAGATGGGATTTGGTATGTTGTAATAAAAGTTAAGGTTGTGGCTTGTTTTCATACTTTAACCTGTTGCGATCCATGGTTATGTAAAGCAGGTTCATTACAAAGAATACTTCATATACAGGTTTATACATTGTGTATGTGTTGTGGATCCCAAACTTCTGACCCGGGATTGGAGGGCGCCATAGGTTGGTATCAGAGCTACAGGTTATAAGTCACTGAAACAAGCCTAGATTGTCGGGATTGGGTAGAGGGATAGGATCAGGAATAGGAAATAGAAAGATAAGATGTTGTGAGGTTGAGTGCGATTGTATAATAGGTTTCCGACACAGTTCGTATTGCGATTCTGGATTCTTAACTTGCGACGTGTTTACCAGACAACGGCAATGGCAGATCCTGATTTTCCGATATCATCTGATCATTTGGAGCTTTCCGTTCGAGGATCGTCATCTTCTCTCAGATTTGAGTTGCACCTTGTTCCTCCATCAGTATTACTGGTACTACCTTCTGTTATGACATTTGTACCTCTTCAAGCTATTCTATGTTATTTTACCACCTCTTGATACGAGACTACCTATTTAAAAACCTCCAACTGTTTATTCTTGTTTTACTGGACATTCGGATGTGAGTGCATCTCTTTAGTTTACCCTACATCCTGTTCTATACCCTCGGTTTAAAATTTGTCCTATGACGCAACAGTACCTACGAGGATGGATTTAAAAGTTACTGTAAATGGTGGGTACTTGAGATATTAATAAAGGTGAGAAGAAGTTTAGAAAGAAGATTCAAGTGTTCAGGAGGATAGTTGTTCTCAGGTTAAAAGAAGTCATTAGTAGTTAGGCCACCCATGACTAGATTGTGGAATGGATAAAATGAGTTTTGAAAGAGAATTAGAGAAGAGTATGGATGTGGAGCTTTCCTAGGAGTTAGATAATGATGTTATGACAATATGATATATTTTTAGTAACAATGTGATGTGTCGTCCGTGGACTTGTTGACTATTGGATAACCTGTTCTACTTAACGACTGCAAAGTTGATGACGAGAGCATTACTCGTATGAAAGTGTTGATGTGAAGCCACAGATATAATAACATGTAACGACATTTGAAGTGATCGTCGATTAAGGAAGGCAAATGGACCCAATAAAGGAGAGAAGGTAGATTGAAGTGAATGGACCTTTATATGATTGTTCCTTTAATTTGGTACCTTGTTATAGTTCGGAAGGACAACAACCAACTCATATAGTAAGGACAACCAGGTTTGTGATTTTCAAAATTTTTAAACAAGTTTTCGAAAAAGATTTTTCCTTACAAAATTTCTAAAATCCTTTTTAAATAAAATAAGTTTTAAACATTGGTTGTCAAGTTACTACTTGAGTTTCTTATTTGTTAAAAGACCCAAATTATGTGGAAGGCTATTTATTTTAGACTTGGTATTGTTAATTCAGAGAATAAAGTGATCCGCGATTATGAAGAAGTTGATTATTCCTAGGTACAAATATTGTTTGATAAGATTAACAACAGAATCAGCGTACGGAGCAATTACTCATCCAATTACTAGGACTATCAAAGTTCAAAGAATTCATTGATCTAACAGAAGCCTGAGTATGACTGAAGGAGATTGAGAAGATTTCCAGATTTTTCTAAAAGAAGAATATTATTAACAAAAGGATCGCTATGTTGAATAATTCATGGTTATTCTAAATTAAAAAGGAGGACACCCGAGGTTATCTGGTAAGAACTCCATTATGATCGAATTATTAAAATATTATACGTGTAGGCGTGATGTTACAGACGCAAGACTTAGTAAGTAAGAATCTACCATAATGCTTAATTTGAAAAGGCATTTCAGCGAACCTTCTAAAGTTGTTATATGACACGATTGGGATATGATCGAACAAGCTCGAAAAATGAATACAAGTGAAATGTGGATGGTGACCAATGGTATCGTTCTTGTCTTCAATATTACAACGTGTATTCCTTTTTGATTCCTAAATAAGTATGAACTTCTTTTCTTAAATAAACTCTTTGCTATGATATCGAAAAGGAGGATACTGCATTCCTTTCAAATTTAATTGTTTCCCTCAAGTTTTGCTTTTTGATTGGGACAAACAGTGTTATTGTGAGACACTGTGTCAGAATGACGAAGAGTCGGGTGGGACGCCACCTAATCATGTGTTGTATGTCATATGGTATGAAAGACTGGCCATCTTAAGTACTAATGTGGTTGTCTCATTCATATCCAAATCATTATTTCTTCTTCCTTTTTAACTTCAAGTTTATTGAATTATGAATCCTTCTAGGTATTTCGTTATACCGTCGTTCTTTATAAAAGTTTTTCAAACAAATCAACGTATTATGAACCAAGCGGACAAAGTTCCAGCTACCTCTTATGCACGGGAAGGAGACCATGGCATATGGCAAGGATTGCAATCACTAGCCCCAGTGAAAGATCCACTAAGAGCCAAGGAAATTTACTCCAATAATGAATACGTCTCCAAGAACGAGAGCTTATGATTTATCTGTGTAATATGTTATTCAGAATACGGATGCGGTAACGTGAATGATTATTGTGGATACCTTATTCATTAAATTAATGAAAGATGTGGAAGCAATTTGATTGTTTATTCCCCAAGGTATTGTTGATAAGATAATTTACCCCGTTGAATTAATAAGATTATGACTAAAGGACTAGCAAATTCAAGAATGTGTAATTGTTAAATAAGTGAGTACCAATAGTGGAATGGAAATTTCTGGCAATAAGTTGTGAAGAATTGATATCATTTGAGGTGAGAGGATTTGACAATATTCTAAGGAATGGATTCACTATTTAAGCATGATGCCCAGACGAACCGTCGTGATGAAAAGATAGTCTTGAAGACGTCAAATGAGAATATGATGAGGTATAAAGGAAGAAAGTGGGTAAAGAATTTGTTAACGATGATTACGGTGATCAAGATGTGAGCAATATGGTGATTATGAGATAAATAAAAGTCAGAAGCAAACAAAATTTGAAGATTTTATAGCAATTAAGGAGTTTCAAGATATGTATCTAGATGAGTTATCAACATTTCCTCCAGCTAGAGAAATAAAGCTCGCGATTGACTTAATACCTGAGACGAAGTCAGTGACCAAGGCCTTACACCAAATGACACCAGTTAAAATGAGGAAGTTAGCAATGCAGATGCAAGAGATGCTAGAAGAAGAAGCGATTAGACCCAGTATATCCCATGACGTGCACCGGTACTAATTGTTAATAAGAAAATAGAAGTATGAGATTATGCCTCAACTAGCGAAAACTCAACAAGTTTACTATCAAGAGCAAGTATCTGTTACCTAGAACCAATGATTTGTTTGATCAAATGAAAGAAGCAAAGTACTTTTATAAGATTGATTTAAGACTCGGTATTTCACCAATTGAAGATTAAACCTATGGACATATCAAAGATAATTTTCAGAACTAAGTACTATGTTATAAAATTCTCGTATTATCATTTGGATTAACCAATATACCAGTAATATTTGAACTTGATGGACAAAATATTTAAGGAATATCAGGATAAGCTGTAGTTGTGTTACTTAAAGTCAACAGAGGACCATGCAAAGCATTTAATGATAGCCGGGAAGTCGAAGAAGAGAGATGTTGTATGAAAAGTTTATAAGGTGAAAGTTTTGATGGTAGGAAGCATAAATAGTCAGAGAGGAGGAGACCAAAGGGGATCCAGCAGAAATAAAAGTTGCTATGAATAAAGAAAGATCAAAAGCACCAGCAAAGGTAAGAAGTTTCACCACGGACCGGTTATTACTAAAAATTTGTGCAAGATTTCTTGAAAGTTGGAATACCTTTGATGAAGCTAACCAGGAAAATCAAAAAGTTTATATAAAATGGAGAAGGGTGAAGAAAGTTTTGCGGAGTTAAATGAAAGAATGGTTACAACACCTACTTTATTACTTTGAAGGTATCAAGGAGATTTGGTAGTTTATAGTGATGCTTCTCATAAGGGAGTAAGATGTGTGTTGATGCAGCACAATAAGGTTATTGTATATGCACCCAGACAACCGAAACCTTATGAGCAAAAGTATCTTACTCATAATTTGGGACTAGCAGTAATAATATTTGCTTTAAAAGATTGGGAAACATGATATGTACGGAGAAAAGTGTAAGATCCATACAGACCATAAAAGTTTGAAGTATGTACTCACAAGGAAAAGCAAATGTAAAGGCAGGTTATAAGCAAAAAAAAGAGAACGAACATATAAACTGTACCAGAAGAATTATCTATGGAATTTTAAAAATTGGAGTTGGAAGTCAGATATAATTCCAAGGAAACAAGGATGGGTAGTATGACCTCTCAGTCAGAATTGTTAAGAAAAGATAAGGAGATGTCAAAGGAAGATAATGGATTACGATTTTAACGGTTAGTAAGAGGAAGATTATGCACCCAGAAGAACGATCACGATATTCCTAGGTTTTCTTCCAGTATTTGGATGTTACAAGTAAAGGAATTAAGAAATGAGATCCTACAGGGAATTCATAATATACAATATTTAATCTATTGAAGAGATGCCAAGATATATGGAAATTTAAAGAAAAATAGTGATAACCAGGTATAAGAAGGAAATTTTAAGATGAATTAGGAAGTGTGGACATGTCAAAGGATTAAGGCGAAGTATTGGAGGCCTAGTAGATAAGGCAGAGGCCCAGGAAATGGTTTTACAAGAAGCGAATTGGGAAGTATACCAGTGGTGTTAAGGGAGAAAAAAGAATGAAATTATGAGAGTATGTACTGATTATCGAGAGTTTAACAAAATAACGAATTAGAGGAAGTGAGACCCTATAAAGAATTGATTACTTATGAGACTTAATTCAAGAAATGTGTTATGTATCGAGGATTAACTTAAGATCCGACCTGAGGACATATCAGAAATTACGATTAAAAAAAATGAGTTATAAGCATTGCAAGCTCTGGTGATATTATGTGAAATAACGAGTGTAACAGGTGACTATAAGGAATTAAGGAACATGGTATATAAGGAGTACTTGGATAAGCAAATTGTATTTATTGATAACATCCTCAGCTATTTAAAGAATAAGAAAGTTTGTGTGGAATGCCCAAGGATTTTCCTCCAAAGATTAGAAGGAAAGCAGTTATACGTTGAGTCTTCAAGAGTGAAATTTTGACTACGGTTAACAAAAGATTCTGAATTAATCCATTAACAACTACCTAAACAAAGCCGTATGGTAACAGATGCCTTAGGCAGATAGAAATGATTGGATGTAATTAAGACCACTGAGGAGTTAATAAATGAATTGGAAAGAGTGGAATCTGAAGTTCAAATACTTAAAAGTGATAATACGTGAATATATGAGATTTATTTTCAGCCTTAACTGATGGAAGTGAATAGTAGATGTTTAAATGTTTGAAGACTAAGTTGAAAATGAACACCGCTTATCATCCTTAAACAAGGGGTCAAAGTGAGAAAGCGATTCAGGAAATATAAGATATGTTGAGAGGTTGAGTTTTTAAGGAAAACTGGGATGATCATTCATCATCAATGTCAGCTTTAGAATGCCACTTTACCAAGCCTTATATAAATGCAAGTGTGGGTCCCCACTTTATTGAAATAAAATGGGAGAAAGGAAGTTGTCAAATTCTAGGTTAATCCAGCACACCAAAGGCGTAACGATATTGATTGAAGCAGTTCAGAATAGACAAAGAAAGAAGCGGAATTGTATCGAGGGAGAGTACGAATATAGAAATAGGACCAGTAGTGTTAGTAAAAGTGTCGTCATGAAAAAAAAATTGGATAAGTCGGAGTAAAAGGGACAAGTTAAGTCCTAAATTTAGTAAACCATTCGAGGTATTGATAAATATAGATAAAGTGGTTCTTGAATTGATGTTGCCATCACAACAGTATGTACATATAAGGTGTTCTGCTTGTCAATATTAAGACGATAAGTATTTGATTCGATCAAGTGATTGATTAAAAGCCAATGGGCTCTTATCCAAGTTTATACTGCATATAGTGATTGATCCAAATTCTTGATCGTTAAAGGCGAGTCCTTGGAAATAAGGGTATATCTATAGTGAATATGTTTAGAATCCTCGAGTAGAAGAGTCTACTTGGAAATTAGAGTCAGATATGCTTGACAAATATCCTCACCTGTTTAGTTAGACCCGATTCTGAGGACATAATCTTTTTAAGGGGGGAAGGATATAATGACTCGTGTATTTTTGAATTATTTAAATACTTGAATATGGAAATTATTAAATAAATAAAATATGTGTATTGGTTTTGACCGTTATGTGTTGTTTGATTATTATCTATGCGTGATATATAGTGTACCGGGTAGTCCGGGTGATTATTTATGGGGTCGTATGGAATTGTTTTCACTTTCAAAAATGCATTTAGTTCAATTTTATTTGCATAAATATTTGGAATTCCTCTAAAATTGTTTTTATGGTTTTATAATTATAATTATTATTGTTAGGATTTTATAAAATTGAGAAATCAATATTTTATTAATTATTTATCTATAAATGATTTTCTGATTGCTTTTATTTGTACAATCCATATTTAATTACAGAATTCTTTAAAAATTATGAAACTCATATTTATTTAAGTTTAGAATATTCCGAGAATTTTAAAATTATTTTGGGAATTTTTGAGATTAACTTCAGCCGCGCGTTGTTTCGTTTATTCATTAAATGCGGGTATAAATTGTGTTTCAAAAATTATTTCAAAATTTCAAAATTTATGTTTTTATAAATTTCGGGATATTTATAATATTTTAATATTATTTTCATAATTTTCTGAAATTATTTCGCGTACACCTTTGTCCGTTAGTTTCGAATTTCAGGATAAGTCGGGGTATTCAGAAATTACGTGGCAAGTAAACTGATTCGTGTCACAATTCTATAAACCCAGGTGACACATACTAGCTTCTGAGTGAATAAAAGAAATAATAATAATAATATAAAACAAAAACGTACAGATGCAAACTGCCACCCTCTGTTCATTCGACTCTTTCTCAAAAAAATCTCCGAGTCTCTCTCGAGTCTTTTGACTCTTTCTGCATATCTCCTCTCGGTTTTCTGATTTTATGTCTCTCCCGAATCTCTCTATTCTGTCTCTGCTACCCTGGTCTTGCTGCGTTTCGGCCTCCCCTATTTTCGGTACCATCGCCGCCACCGGCGTTGGTTTTTCCGATTAGCTGCTTGGTACTTGCTCTGATTTGGTTCTTGTTCATTAGGTATCTATATATACATAAGTATATACTCACCTCAGTGCGTGTGTAGTTAGTTATACTACTCTGTGCCGCCTGGGTTCTTCGATTTCGTTATGTTTTCCGGCCCTGTGTTCGTGTGTGGTTGTTGGCGCGTGTACGGATGCGTGTGTTGTGATGGAAATTCTTTTAATTATTTTAATTTATTTGCATGGAATTACTTGACTGATTTTTTCTGAAATAAAAATGATTTCTGTGTGGGAAATTATAAAAGCTAATCGGTGGAATTGGCGTTGGAAACCCGAAATTATAAAAATAATTTCAGCGATGAATTTTGATGAGCTGACGGTGGACTATGATGACACGATTTTGAGTCCTAATATTTTTTAATAAATAAAATTTGTGTTGTGTTTTATTCTGGATCAAATTAGTTAATTAGTAAATATTGAATCAGGATGGTTGAGTTGGTTGTGATTATTGAATTATATTGGTGATTGGTGAATTATTGTACTTGTTATTGTTGTGAACTTTGTGATTTGACGTTGATGATGTGTCGACGGGTAGTCCAATAAACAAATGGGACGCTGTCCGATTTCCGGGAAATCGAACTACGGAAACACGGGAGCGTATCCGAGGATTATTGTGACGTCGAGCGAGTATAAGTAAATACATGTACGTATGTTTTATACAAAACCTGATTGTATGTTGTAGTAAAACATTTTTCCCAAACCAATAACCCTAATTTCATACAATGACGAGTATACGCATTCTTTGAAAATGAACACTGAACCGATTTCGAGAACGTGAACCCTAATTGTTGTTTGTGTTATTATACTATGAATAATTATGAGTCGGATTATGCTATCATTGGGTAGGAGTGGTATCGAGGATATGTCAAGCATAACTGAGTGTCTAACATAGAGTATTTCGCCTCTATAGGTTCTATTCGGGAAACCGAAAGTGGACATTGGACTAAAGATGACCTAGTAGTCAGTCGATGAGTTCAGTAGAGTTTCAACAAAAATACCTGAGTGTCGAAGTCAAATCTAATATGGTTTAGTGGTTGGACGTTAAAGTCTGAGCGGAGAGTCGGCTCATAGTTGATCAGTAATAGTTATAAAGCCATGTAAGGCAATTACTTCTGAACTTTTCTTCAAGATATATCGCAAATATTCTCGAACTGTTCCAAAACATGTCACTATTATTCAAAATAACTCTTGTTTTATATTGCAAATATTTTAAACTATTTAACCTTGAACCCTAATTTTTCTTGATCTTGAGCTATAAGCCTTAGTCTTTGTAAACCGTCCTTTGTTAATTTTCATATACCAAACCAGCCAAATATGATACTACTCCCCAAATGTATAACTATCACACACCAAACACTAGAAGATAATTTTTTGAAAACACATAAACTTTTATACTTCAACCATCCTTTATAACATCAAAGAACTATACCTTGAAAAATCATTACTGGTCTAATTCCTGATCCTTTTACAAACTGAAAACCGTTTCTTATACACACCCTGATATACCCTTGTGATATACATGAATTTCCTTACGTTTTTATTCAAGTGTTTAATCATCAGTGATTATGATCTTGTTTTATTGAAGTATATTGTTTATCATACTGAACTGTTTTAGAATTGGATAGTTTTCTTATGTGGACCATATTCATGGTCAGACCAAATTCGTGGTCAAATTAGGCTAATGTGTGTCTTGGATCCAGTTCGTAGAGCATAGATGTGTGCTTTGCTCGGGGTTAGTGCGTGACTGATCAGCAGCCTAACTTTGGTTTTAATACTTAAAATGAATATCCAATTCTAACAATTGTTTAACAATAAACTTGATTCTTCTGAATCATTCCATTTGAACATTGCTTAACCTCATTTAGCACTGTTATGACTTGCTGAGCTAGTTAGCTCACCCTTGCGATTCTTTTTATATATTTTACAGTTGAAAAGGATATGGATGATAGTGAAGTTCCTCAGTCCAAAGTACGGGCTAAGGTTTCAGTTTGAGTTGGATCCAGCTAGCAGGAGCTTCATGCGGTAGTGAGATAATAATATTGTAAGAATAATTTCTTTATCAGTTGTAAGTTAAATTAGATGGAATTTGGTACGTTGTATTAAAAGTAAGGTTGTGGCTTGTTTTCATACTTTAACCTGTTACGATCCATGGTTATGTAAAGTAGGGTCATTGCAAAGAATACTTCATATACAGGTTTATACATTGTGTATGTGTTGTGGACCCCAAATTTCTGACCCGGGTTTGGAGGGCGCCACAATCTTCCTCTGAATCCTGTCATATGATTGCGCGCCCCGTTGTCAAGGTACCAAATGTTGGACTCACTTACTTGCTCCCCGTCTCTGATCAACTGTAGTGACATTGTTTTCTCTGCGTTCATTAATAGTTGCAAATCTGTTTTGTTGTGCTTTGCCAGAAGAAGGGCTGGTTTATCGTCCATTACCGTCATATTCGCCTCTGCTTCGGTCGTTCCTCAATTTCTCCTGGGTTTCTTATAATCTGAAGCAAAATGACTGTAAATGTTACAGTTAAAACACTTAATATTACTCTTGTCAAACCTGTTTCGACCCCTTTATCTTGAATTCCTTATACTGTTTTTTCTCAGCCTACCTCACGTGTTAGCAGAAGTTTCTTCTCTTCTCCATCACGCTTTGCCCATTCTTCCTCGGTTAACATTAGCTGATTCTCCTTTGTTTCTGTCTTACCTTTTACACGTTCTTCGGGTACTTTGAGAGCTCCCACAACTTCTTCAACAGACATATTCTCCAAGTCTCCAAACTGTTCAAGTGTGGAGGTTATTTGCAGAAATCTGGCTGGGACGACACGTAACAGCTTCTTTACAACATAAGATTCTTCCATTATTTCTCCCAGTGCTCGTATATTGGTTACGAGTCCAGTTATCCTCATCTGAAAATCCTCGATCTGTTTAGTTTCATTCATATGCAGTATTTCAAACTCAGACTTCAGAGTTTGTATCGGTGCCTTCTTTGCTTTATCTGCACCTTGGCACAATATCTTTATCGTGTCCCAAACATCCTTTGTCGTTTTCTTGCTGGAAATTGTCAGTAGCACGTCTTAAGGGATTCCCTGATATATCATTGCTAACGCCACCTTGTCAACTTTCTTTTCTACAGCCACCTTGGGATCATTGGGTTCGATAGCTTTCTATACCCCTTGAGCTTGTACCACAACCTCCATTTTGAGGGCCCACGCCGTATAGTTGTTCCTAGCAAGCGTTGGATAACTCAGGCCATACGAACCTCCTTTGCTTTTGTTCACCTCCATCGTTGGTGATAATCGTGAGGCAACACCTTCAAGCTCTATACCACTTCTTGATATTAATAATTTAAATATATGTATAACTATAAGAACAAGTAATGAAGTTGCTCGAATAATGCTTTGACTTGTTTATTAATCAAAGAGTTACAACAATATATAGAGCCTGGAATGAAAATGCAGAAATTAAACTGCTAAAAACTAGCTCACGTCCAAGATGGTTTCCTAAACAAACTCTAACATCTGCTCACTTATTCTTTCTCCTAAAAACATTCCACTAAGAAAAGACTAATTCAAATAATTAAATAAAACATCAAAATAATAAATACTTTGAGATTAATTGCAATCAAATGATATGAGAAGGAAAACGGAAAAAGCTGGAGATAACAGACACAAATAAATGAGGAGTTCAACACAGAAAAATACAATAGGGTTGCATAAAAACATAAAATTGTTTGTCTTAAAACTGCTCTAATATAATTTGTAATTACTGCATGATGATCTGTATAAGATAGAATATCTGCATCATGAGCTGTTGAATTTCATCCAAAATCTCAGATAATCGATTCAGATTTCGAATAGCTTCAACTTTATCAAGCTTGGACCGGAAAGAGTTCATAAGCCTTTCCATAATTTCAACCTGCAAAATAAGGTGAAAAAAGGGCAATTAACTACCAATAAAGAAAACTAATTGAATCACTGAATTAACTTCTTTCACCTTAGATTTTAAAGATTGCACAAGCCTTTTCAAAGAGTGAGGCTGCAAAATTTTAAAAACAAATAAAGCAACAACTTTAGTTCCAAAATTATATCCAAGAAAAACCAAGTTGTTTGTATGAAAGAATGCTGGATATTACGTTATCAGTATAACGCTCCGTCTCTTCTAGTGGTCTCTTTGGCCGACAAGGGTTTGACTGTGTAACTTTCTTCTGCATAACTTCATTTAAAAAATTGTAACCATTGGTTATACATGGAATGTATAATACTAAAACATTATGTAATACACACAATCAGTTTCAATTTTAATATAGATAATTGTAAACTGCAAAAAAATGAATCCGGTTCTCTTCTTCTCATATACTTTTTGTAACTAAAATAATACGCGAGCAAACGTGAAAAAAAATGTATGAGATATGTCATTGAGCTCTATCAATATTAATACATCTACAGATATTAAAACATTTGTTCCAGCACATATTTTCATAGGTATAAAAAATCACCAAGTTGACACACTTTTCAATTAATTTACTTATTAATAAAAACATTAATTTGTATTAAAAAAGAATGAATATTTTTAAACTTAAACTATCCATGATGCAATACAAGAAATTTTGAAAGAAAAACCACTAAACATTCAACTATACTAAATAAACAGAATTAGTAGGAGCAACACACTCACAACATAATTAAACTAAATTAAATTATATATAACATTAATACATCAGTTTTTTTTGTTTTCTCAAAATTTCCATGCTGACAAATCATAAAAAAGTCTGTCCTTTACAAATTTATACAAGACTTATCTTCACAATTTTTATATATGATAGAAATCAGTAAATATAATAAAAATATATGTCACTACACTTTTAAATAATTTACAAAAATTATAATTAATAGGTAGCCTATGATTTAAAACTTTACCAATTAATAATTCATATATAAATCAAAAAAATAAAAGATAAAAACTTGCAACTCATGGTCATTGAGAGCTATGAATTAAAATTATCTAATGTATAATTGAGATATGAAAATTAAAAGATAAACTTACAACCCATAATAGATGAAGAAATGGTAAGATGAACAGGCTGCTCTTTAAGATGAACACTATTCTTTTCAACCACAAAAGGGCGAAAATGACTGCAATAATGTATATAAATTTTGGTTAGATGTGCTAACACATCTAAAAATGATCAAACTCTTATTTGAAATACGTTATATGTTATATTTTAGGACTAGGCGGCGATATACTTGAAGGATGCTCAAATGATACTTTAATATATCTCAAAACCCTATTGAGACATGAACAAATTAATATCTAACCGTTAGATTAGATGGAAATGGAGGGCTCTGATCTAATTTTGTAAAGAAATTTGAGATTCTCTATTTTTAGTAGATTTTTTTAATGTTTACCAAGTACAAAAAATAATTTACACATTGTAAAATCAATAACTTAAACATACTTTTTTTAATTTAAAAAGCTAAAACCGAAAATTGTATTGATTTTCATGCATAGAAAGCCCATATATGATTATTTTATTTATTTATTCTTCTTTTTCAATAATCTTTCTCCATTGATTTATGCATTATCTTATTATTCATTTATTTAGTAAATCTTTGCTTGGTAAAAGTTGATCTCAATTTATTCCGGTTTGTTTATCCTCTCCCTTGTTTGAAACTTAGTGTATTTCTATATATATTTTTTCAGTACGGTGGATTTTTAAGTTTTGACATACCAATTAAAATTCTTATCAAATTGTATATATGGTCCATAAAACTGGTTGTCGCACGTTGCAAGTGTAGGAGCTGTGTAGGCCCTTAAGAAAACTTGATTAATCAAGCATAATATGACATTTTCTTATTAAATGAATTACCATTTGAAAAATTAGGGAAGATTACGTTTCTTAATCAAAAATTAGTACTCAAACAGATAGGGAATAAAAATAATCCTAATTGCGGAGTTAATTTCGCATTAATTAAACCTAATTTGGTCAAAGGGAAAAGTCCAGTTAATGAGGCCCAAAATACTAGTTATTTATTAATTTCGTAATTAATAAGGGGCTAATTAAACAGCCCAATAAATGTGTTCAAATATGTAACTACTTCTACAATAAGTAGCCTCGAAGCAACCTAAATTCAGAAGGAAACTAATTCCTGCATTCTAGGACTCCGAAGTCCAATCAAAGATGAAGACTTTCCCACCGAGTCACCCAATTCTACCTTACTTCCTAGATTCTCAACGTCCATATAAAGGGTCTTACCCCTTCTTTCATTAGAACATTTTGAACAGGAGCACCATACGCCACCACTATGAAATCACGTTTTGAAGCACAACTCTAAGCATCGTGAAGCCGCAAAGGCATCGTACAAGCCACGAGGCCATTACGTGGAACAACATTTTAGATTTACTCCTTGTGGGATATGAGAGTCACTACGTCCTTGGTGAGCTCTCGCTGCCATAGCTCTGAGGGCATGCATCACTAAAAACTACGTTTTGACTTGATCTTTGGGATACGCCAAGGTACGTAGGCATCTTGTGAGGGCAGGTTCAATCCACAAAATACAAGCGCAGTCGTTAAAACTCGAAACTTATCAAACCCTAACATTAAATACAATCAATAAATAAATACATGTTTTTTATCGATAACAATTGGCGCCGTCTGTGGGAAGAAGACGACAACCATGAAAGCACGAAGAAGCATCGAGAAACCACCTGCTGCGATATAAAATATCACATCCAATATTGAGATACCATCACAGTCAAACCTCAATATCTGATGGATTGATCTCTCAGGGATGGAGATCCGCATTACTCAACTGTTGATCCAAAGAATGGTCTCCAACCTCAGGGGGTGAATAATTAAGGGAAAAGTCCCAAATTATAGATGGTGCTGTCACAAATAAGCACCCGAATTTCAGATGTTAATAATTGCATTTGCCTCCAGGGTGAATGATCACCCACTTTACGGGCCATAAAATTTCGAGGAGGAACGCAAGACCGAGTACATGAGTATACAAACATCAGTATTTGTAAGGGCTAAACCTTATTAAAGGAAAAAATTATAATTCCTATGATCCCCATATCAGGGATATTGATTGTTCATACGAAGAGGAGATCGCCCCAAGAAGGGTGTATCCGATTAAGGAACCTGTTATCAAAGAGCGTTTCTAACCCAGAAGACATATGAAGGGGTAAATTCCCAAATCATAAAGAAGAGGATCCGTGTTCATGAAGCACATATTCGGGAAACCCTAAAGATCTGGAATCATAGGGAAATCATGATCTACCAACCATAACTCAAGTTGTCGCTTCCATCATACCACAATTTTCAATCATACAATCAAGAAGCCAATCCTGTAATTACGGGATTCCTTATGACCCGAACACTAATTCAAGGGACCGATACCCCATCTCAAGGAGTGAAAAACCAAGGGATTAATTCCTAATTATATTTCAGGTGTTAAAAATTATTATTTCATCTAGGAGGAACGTAACACACCTGATTGGAGTAAACTTTGGCGTCAACCGCATTGCGAAAAAGAATTCAAGCCCATGAGGAGCACATCAACAAGATTTACTAGTTTGGAGACGCGTTAGGCCAAAACCCGATCTTAACCCGAAGGGACGATTGAAGATCCCCAAGTTCTGAAGATTGAATCCTTAAGTTTAAGGATCAAATCCCCGATTTCAGATGGAAGTTGAGACGTTAGCTCTACAATTATTACCAAGGAAAATGATGAATCGTGATAAAATCTATGAAGCAACAAGTGTGGCACAAACAAATTTTGAGTATTTGGTGATTTGTTTAAATGCAAGCGGAGAAAGGAAAAAAAGTCGAGTACCGGTGTATCATAAATTTACGGAATGAGTGCACCATAACACTAAAGATATTCTTGATGTTATGCTCATGAAGTTGTTAAAGCGTGTTTGACAAAGAGAAAGATAAACTCGAAATGCTAATTCGGGTTTGAGGGGGAGTTTTAGAATTCAAACCCTCTAGAAGTAATAGTTGGTTTGTCAAGGATTCACACAAGTACCGGAAAATCAAAACTGAGCTATGTTTGAACATGAGTAGTAATCAATTAATGCAGAAGCAAATAAGTGATACATTTAGGAAAAGTCTAGAAGCATAGTATATTACAAATATAATGAAAAAGTTGTGTGATCAGATGATTATAACTGTGGATGGTAGATAATGCTCCTTAAATAAAGGAAGATGTTTGGAAGATTACGCAGACTACAATAATTGCAACAAGAACTAGTCATATGTTGAATCCAGAAAATAAGATGGTTGTGAAGAAAATTAACACCATGCAGTTTTGATATTCAAATATATAGGCTGTAATAATAAATATGTTGATGCAAATAATTAGGTCACCTAGTAGATTACATATGCTGTGAGGCAATCATTTGAGAGCCTATAAATAGAACCTAACAGCATGCTTAAAAATTAGACTGAAGTGAAAAAGGAGCAGAAGCTCACATAGTGTAGAATACATCGAAGTATTATGGAAAAATCGGAGAGACGGAAATAGGTGTAGCTCTAGTCGGAAAAAAACAAGGCTGAAGCGTTGTGAAAAAAATTGTAGTAGTGCATTTCATTAATATATATAAGTTGTAATTTTATTATCTAGTTCTATAAAAATGTTATCATATTTGTGTCTTAATATTATGAATATTTTAAGATAAAGCCCATTCACATTTCTAACAGCTGCATGATTAATGAATCTTGCTCTAATACCATGTTAAACGCAAAAATGAAGTTTCGTTTGGTGAAGTAAAACTTCATTTTCATAATTTGGTCTTGAATAGTATGAATCTTCTTTGAAGATCTAGTGCCTCTTGGTTAGTGATTTGAGGAAGTGATGTTTGAGTTATACCATTGAAACTGGCTAAGAAAGTAGTTGCCTCATTTGTTCTTGAAGTTAATTTTATTCCTCGATTAGTTCAACAACACCTATTGCATCATATAAGATTTGGTTCCTTAATGTTAAATCTGGACGTATGTTATTACGAAATCCTTCAATAAAACAACCAACTTAAAAATTTTCAATCAAGGCCATTTAAACGATGGTAAAACTTTTTAAAAGCTTCTTGATACGTTGCAATATCAGAGTTTTGTTTGAGTCGGGTTAGAGATTTTTATGGGTCTTCACATTCTGTAGGACCAAAACGTAGAAGTACGGTCTTTATAAATTTTTCCCAGGCAATTGGTACCCAAAATTTTGTTAATCATCGATGCCATTATAGGGAATGTCATCTGGATTGTGTGGGCTAAAATTAATATATAAACTTTATTACTGCAGAATAAATATATGAACTCATGTCTTTCTTTCAAATGAGAATAGAAAGATTTGTTTTTCTACTTCACAAATGAGATTACAAGTCAACATAAAGCAAGTAGATAGTGCATACACAACTAGACCTATAAAATAGCAACTACCCCTAATTTTTCTCCACCACCTCTATTATTTATTCATGAGACCCGGACTTATTCTCTACTGAATCTATGACCTAATTATACACATACAAGCTGATGTAAAACAAATAAAATGAAACTTTAAACAATAAAACAAGTTTAGATTATTTTAGATTATTTTTCCAACTGATTGTAGGAAGTATAGTGAAACTTTTTATTTAGTGGGTATATTGTTGAAATCAAAATATTTTTTCTTCCTCATAGATCCAGAAAGTTGGGTCCCTGCCTTTGAATTTTGGGAAGGATATTGTGAAGTGGTGGTATTGGTGGTCATTGTTGGTGCGTGAATGATTGAGACACTAGTACAGAAAGGTCCTTCTGCGTCATACTTTTTGCGTCGGTTGAATATACAACCGACGCTTAAACATACTTGACGCATCGGTTGTAACTTTAATCGATGCCTTAAGGCATTTGTGCATGATCTGTTGCGTCGGTCATTGATATAACTGATGCTTTTGACAATCTGTAGCGTCGGGCTTTAAAACGCCGACGCCTAAAATCCTTTATAACGTCGGTCTTTATAATGCCGATGTTGTAACTTATACGTACAGCGTCGACATTTAAAATACCGACGCTTTAGGTTTGGTTTATAGCATCGACTTGTAAATGCCGACGCTATAGATTTGGTTTAGAGCGTCGACGTGTAATTATCGACGCTGTATATTTGCTTTAAAGCGTCGTCTTCTGAATGCCGACGCTATAGGTTGTTATTTTTTTAAAATAATTTTAAGAAAAAATTTAAATAATAAAAAATTTAAGTATAGTTATAAAATATGAAATAAAATTAATAAAATTGTGGATGGGATATTATTACTATCATTGTAAAATAGTAGAAAATTAAATATCTATGATATATACTAAACTCTAAATTAATAAAATAATTTTATAGTTACAAAAGAATTGATATTTTACAAAAAATATCTCTGTTTTTCAACCAAGTTCTCTGTAAATTTAATTTTTGCTTATGATTGAGAGTGCATGGTAAGAAGCCCCATAACTATCTGTAACTATGCAAACCTGCCCCAGGTGAGTCACTACGTACACTCAAAAGCACTAAGACGATTTGTACTGATGCTACAATCATAAGCAGGAAAAGACCAGTAATCAGATAAGAGGCGGATTAATAAAACTCAAGCAATCTGTAGGGAATTATTATGGTAACATATCTATCTTAATCACTGATCACCTATATCTAAAGATTTATTGACTATATAGCTGTAATGATATTGAGATTTACGGCTCATGTTACCGATCAGATGATTATATATCTTAATCACTCATCAACTATATAAAAAACTTGCACATACTCAACAACTTACAGGTAATAAAATCTCAGTTCATAATTTTTTTGAACTATATAAGAAACTTGCACATATCAGCAACTTTTGAAAACTAAAGAACATGTCAAAACAAATGTTAAAGCATCATCAATCAAGAAATCTTCACCTCCATGATCTTAGGTTTTTTCGGCTCTGGAGGTGGCAACTTATCCACCGAAACAGTCAACACATTGTCTTGATAAACAACCTTGACCGTCTGGAAATTAGCATTCTCAGACAAAACTAACTTCATAATAAACTTGCCAATTCTCTTCTCCTGTTTAACATGTTTGCGAGACCACACCACCCCCACCGGTAGCATATTATGGTACTATTACATGGTGCACATTAGAGGACTTAATGGCCCTCGCAATTGATGCCGTAAATGCTTTAAATGGCTTGGCATTGGGGCAAGGTGAACCTGCAGTTGGTTTGGGCATGTTCATGCAATGGGTCAACACAGATACAGTTCGTAAGTTTTTTAGCGGGCAAAGCTTCACTGGAATCGAGGCAACAAAATCAGTTCCAAGCGAAAACCCTGATCAGTTTTACCGTGTCTGAGAAAATACTGAAGTGGTCATCCCGAAAGCTTGGACATCTTCGGTGCCTGCTCAGGATGTTCTTGACCTGGACTTGCTAGCGCGTCTCCTACAGAACCCAGGAGACGTCGACAAGCTGATAAAAATATGTGATTCGACAGCTAAAGGGAGGTCATGTGCCAGTGCCATCGCAACCATTCCTGAATCGTTACTTACCTTTCCAAGGGAAAATACAGCTCCTGGACATAATTCACATTGTATTACTGGTGAATCCTCTGCCCCTCCAATAACCGTTTCTTCAATGGTCACATCAAGCAGCAATAAGAGTCTAATTAACAATGACATACCATCACCAGATGTAACAATGGCCCCAATGTCACCTCTGTATTCCTCACCAAGTACCAACTGGGAATCGGATATGGAGATTGAGAGTCCAATCAGTGACAATGGAATTGTCGCTGGTATGAGAATGGAACCTCCAATATCACCAGTGGCTACATTTTCTTTGCCACAAACCGCAAACCTACAGCCACCACCAAATGGGCTGCCATCCCTTCTGCATAGGAATTCACCTCTACTCCAGATGCACCCGTACCCTGTCTCAAGACAAACTGCTCTAATACCTATGTCGGGGACACAACTCGTAACAGCAATGGGTCTGAATCCTTTAGTTAATGATTTGGTTACATTGCTAATGGTCAACCTACAGCAGGCTGCTGCTAATATGATAGCCGCCTTTAGTCACTCAACCCCTCCCTTGAACTGCTCTTC
This sequence comes from Apium graveolens, assembly GCF_009905375.1. NCBI lineage: Eukaryota > Viridiplantae > Streptophyta > Magnoliopsida > Apiales > Apiaceae > Apium > Apium graveolens. The sequence continues at coordinate 274,904,968 of NC_133655.1, forward strand.
GTTGTGTGCAAACACTCAAATAGTTGGGCAAAACTCACAGTCAAACTCATGCTCATGTTATTCGACCATGCCAACATCATATATCAAGTCCAGGGGGTGAGGATCCCATCTGTGTTTTTATGTTCTTGCCTTCCTAATACTTTCTGCACATATATTGAATCTGCACTTTTCACATGTGTACCTAGATGGACGATAACACCAATCGCATGCATTACAATTAGCCCGATGTGAATCACTTTCGAAAATGTGATTGAGTTGGTGAAGGTGAGCTTCGTGTTTGATATTTTTGGGTAGGGTCACACATCCAATATGAAGAAGCAACGTAAAACCATCGCTATAAGATATACCACTGCACAAAACTTCACATCCATCACACTGGAAAAGCTTGACTGGGTCACTACGCTTATATGCCAATAACATTTTACCTGGCCAAGGTTTATCCTCGATCACTCTAGGCAACTTCGCACAGACTTTTGTGAATCCAAAACTGACATTTGGTGCATCTATAAGACGAGTCTAATGTATTATCATTTACTTTGCAAGCATAACATTTGAATGAGGATGGATGCTCGATTAAGGCTAATGGGTGTTTATGACCTGGATGCTCAAATAAAGGGTCCTCTTTTGACTGGTGAAATAAGAACACAACACATTTGAAGCAAAACTCATAACTGTATTCTTTGGAACACTATCAAGTTTCTTGACAGCAACCATTAGATACTCTAACTTTTCAGAAACTGTATTCTTCCCACAAAGTCCGTTAATCACTTCATCAACTGTAAAATTCTCTGGTCTAAAACCTTTCCTACTCATTCCCTTGTACAATAGCAAAGCCGAATCAACATCCCCAATCTTACAATATCCACTAACTAGATGCTCATCCGTAACACAACTACCATCGACCCCATTTAACTCCATCTTTCCAAAATACTCCTCAGCCCTCTTAACCTCGCCAACCTTACAAAACCCCCCAATTATCGTATTATAAGCAACCAAATCACGCTCCAAACCCTTCATCCCCATTCCTTTCCACACCCTCAAAACATCCCCCATCCTCTCAACCTCACAATACACCGCCATCAAAATACTATAACTATACGAATTCCCCGCACACCCCCTGTCATCATAGAGAAGTTTTAGGTGATGGATGAGATGGATGGCATAGTTGATGAAGTTTGAAGATTTTTTGTGTTTTGCAGTGGAGTGCATAGAGAAAGGAGTTTCGGACTTTGTTCTTAGAACTTAATAGGAAAACGAGAACTCGGCTCGTAAAATATTTATATTTGACTTGATAATAATTTTGATTAAAGTAATATTTTTTAAAATATTATTTTGATTTTTAACAATTTCATTCTCTTGGTTCATACTATGCGAGCTTACAATGGATTGTAGCGCGTGGTTCAAGTTCTGATAGCACAAGTTGAAGGGAAGCATGTACCTACTTCTGCGGGTACATGACATTCAAGGAAAACTTCTAATGAAAGTTAAAAGATCACCAAATCGTTTGTATAAAATAATTATCGAAAGTGAAGGGTCTAAGTGTTTACTATCAATGTCATGTGAAAATGCTTGGTTATGGCACTCTTGGTTAGGACATGTGAACTTCTAGGTAATGGAGTTGTTGTCAATAAACAAAATGGTGCATGGCTTTCCAAGAATTGTTCAACCCCAGGTCAGATGCACTGGCTGTCTAACGTCAAAACAAACAAGAAGGCCCTTTCCATATAAGTTAAATTATTCAGCCAATAAGATCCTCGAACTCATCCATGGTGATTTATTTGGACCTATACATCCATCCACACACTCAGGTAACAAGTATTTCATGTTATTGGTAGATGATTACAAACGTCTTATGTGGGTTTACCTATTGAAAGGTAATAACGAGGTATTTGATGTTATTGGTAGATGATTACAGCCGTCTTATGTGGGTTTACCAATTGACACTAGTACAGAAAAGACCTAAGGCGTCGGTCAAAAAAGGCCTAAGGCGTCGGTTTTTTAGCGTAGTAAATGCAGGGGACACTATAGGTACATGCCTACAGCGTCAGTTAAATGGTCAACGCAAAAAATTGTTTAGCGTTGGTTAGATAACACACGCAGAAGGCAAGTAAACCGACGCTATAGGTTTACAAACAGCGTCGGTCAATTAAACAACCGACGCTATAGGTTTACAAAAAACGTCGGTCAATTAAACAACCGACGCTAAATCTTAGACCTGTTGTGTCGGTCTTCTTAAAATGCCGACGCTATTGAGCTTATCAAGTGCGTCGATCTTCTTAAAAAGCCGACGCTAAATTGAACTGTCCAACTGTGTCAGTCTCACTAAAATGCCGACGCTAAAAGTTGTAGAGCAAATATGTCGGGTCCTAAAATGCCGACGCCTTAGGTCTATAATTGCATTTTTTTTTCCTGATCAATTTTTTTTCCTGATCATTTTTAACCTGTTTACTACACATATTAAAAACAGAGGTACACCCAAAAATTAAAAAAAGGTTCACAAATTATATTAAAATAAATTTAGAATTGTTCATAATTTTAGTTTACAACCCAATAATTACAAAAATTCATCCAAAACTAGTTTTCATGACAAATCCCTCACACTAACTCGATTCTTGATGATATCTAGACTCCTTGTAATTGTTCTGCACTCTCTTCTTGTATCCTCAAGTACCATGCCCTGAAAAAAGAAGTTTATATTAGTACATAAAATCATATATGGAATAAATTATTCGACAAAACATGAATTAATGGCAATATTTATTGTGAACATGAATTAATGACATGTACTGAAAAAAATTACCTTACTATAGGTATTCAAGAGTAAAAAATTGAGCTCAAATCTCTCGTATCTCGCTAATTTCCTTTCTACCATAGCTTCTAGAACCAAGACCCTACCAAAAATTTAACATACTTCAAATATTAGTACTTGATTTTAAAAATTGTAAACCAATATTTATGATGTTTTAGTTTCCTTTTCACTTTCCAATTCATGTTGGCATTTTTTTGAGAAAGCATGACAATGTCATACATGTACCTCATCACCAAAAAACCATATTTTGTGCCTCCTTTTTGTTGGGTACACTTCACATAAACAAACAAGATTCATAAATAATAACTAAAAAGTGAAGAGCATATAATATAAGTGAAATAAAGAAACCAAAGTAAGTTATACCTGAACCTCGGTGTGATGCCAAATAAACTCTTTTATGTTATTCTTCATTCCACCTTGAGATACATATAATTTAAATACCCTGTAAAATACGCATATTTTCATAACATCACTTATAGGACTAGGTTTTATGTAGTAATTATACAACATGAAATTTGAAATTTTAACATACATTCGTGTAGGTAACAAGTATTTCATATTATTGGTAGATGATTAAAGCCGTCTTATGTGGGTTTACCTATTGAAAGGTAAGAACGAGGCATTTGATGCTTATAAGAGGTTTCAATCCATGGTTGAAACTGATCCTGAAAGAAAAATCAAGGTTTTCAGAACACATACCGGGGGGAGTTTAATTCAAGGGAATTCTCTATATATTATGAAGAAAATGGAATTGCCAGGCACCTCACGGCTCCATATACTCCACAACAAAATGGAGTTGTGGAGCGTAGAAGCTGGACATTGGTAGAAATGGTTAGAAGTTTCTTAAAGCAAATGCACATGCCAACAAGTTTCTGGGGCGAGGCTGTTAGACACACCATCTACATCTTGAACCGACTTCCTACTAGGGCGTTGTCAGGTGTGACTCCGTACGAGGCCTGGAAAAATGAGAAGCCAAACATAGGAGACATCAAGGTTTTTGGTTGCAAGGAGTATATGAAGGTACCAAACAATTTAATAGAAAAGATCGACGATCGTAGAAGAAGTGTTTTGAACTTCGGTAAAAAGCCAGGTGCAAAGGCATATAGATTGTACGACCCAACGAGCAACAAAGTCTTAGTCAGCCGAGATGTGGTATTTGAGGAGACTAAAGCATGGCCTTGGGAAAAGGAGAGTAAAGAAACAAACATGCAGCAGAACGAGCTGACTATGGTAGGGATGCAAACTCCAGAAGAGCTCATTCCAAATGATAGTGGTGGTTCTGACAGTCCAATAGTTTCTTCACAGTCAGGCACCTCGATGATGTCTACAGAGTCGAGAACACAAGACGATGGGAGTGAGAATTTAGCAAGTAACTTCAACAGCCCAATACGTTCTACACAGTCATATAATCAAAGCAATGAAGATGAAAATGTGGATGGTAGTACGGAGCTAAGAAAATACATAAGTATTAATGACATCTATGAGAATACTGAGCCAATTGAGTTGCAGGAGGAGGAATTGTTGCTTATGGGTGTAGATGAACCCGTGAACTACAACCATGCAATGAAAGAAAAATTCTGGAGGCAAGCTATGAAGGTCGAGATGGATTCTATATAAAGAAATGGTACGTGGACTCTGACTGATCTTCCATAGGGGCACAAAGTGATTGGATTAAAATGGATATTTAAGGTGAAACGAGATGCAGACGGGAACATCGTGATGCACAAGACCCGTCTTGTTGCAAAGGGTTATACACAGAAGCATTATGTTGACTTTGAAGAAATCTACGCGCCTGTGACAAGACTCGAGAAAATACAGTTGATATTGGCTCTTGCTGCAAAGAATTATTGGCAGGTACATCACTTAGATTTAAAGACTGCATTTTTAAATGGAGAAATATCCGAGGAAGTTTATATAGTGCAACCTGAAGGGTTCGAGAAGAAAGGAAATGAGACGAAGGTTTACAAGCTACTAAAGGCCCTGTACGGACTTCGACAAGCTCCCCGTTCCTGGTATGAAAAACTCAACAAATGTTTAGAAAGTATTGATTTTCAAAGGTGCCCATACGAACATGCAGTATACATGAAAAAATCAAATGGTGAGATTTTGGTGGTTAGTGTGTACGTAGACGATTTACTGATCATAGGGACTAGTGTCGCTGCTATCGAGGAGTTTAAGCAAGAAATGGGAAATCAGTTTGACATGACTGATCTTGGCAAGCTGACGCATTATCTGGGAATAGAAGTTGAACAAGGGAATTATTTCATTGAACTAAAACAGTCAGTGTACGCTCGAAAGATTCTCGAGAAGGCAGGTTATCCGAATGTAATCCTACGAAATATCCAATGGATCCCAATGATTAAATTACTAAAGATGAAGGAGGAAAACTGGTTGATGTGATTCAGTTCAAGAGCATGGTTGGGGGTCTCAGATACTTGGTGCACACTAGACCGGATATAGCTTTTGTTGTAGGCATCGTAAGTCGCTTCATGGAGCATCCCACTGTCATGCACATGAATGTTGCCCAGCGGATCTTAATGTACGTAAATGGAACTATAGATTATGGATTAGTTTACTCGAGAGAAAGTGGCAACAACATATTAATGGGCTATTCTGATAGCGACTTGAATGGGAAGGTAGAAGACAGGAAAAGCACCGGTGGAGTGGCGTTTTATCTGAACGATAACTTGGTTACATGGATGTCTCAGAAATATAGGTGTGTGGCATTGTCTTCTTGTGAGGCTGAATTCATGGCCGCCACAACTGTGACATGTCAAGGAATTTGGCTAAGGAATCTGTTAGCTCGGATTACGGATGAACAAATTGGTCCAATTATGCTCTATATAGACAACAAGTCAGCTATTGACTTGGCAAAAAATCTGATGTTTCATGGTCAGAGTAAATACATCGATATACGATACCACTTTATACGTGAATGCATTAAACGTGGTGAGATAGTGGTGAAACACACTGCAACAGAGAAGTAAAGGGCCGACATTCTAACTAAGGCGCTCTCGGATGTGAAGTTTAATCGCATGAGGCAGTTACCGGGTGTCAAGGAATTAGGTCCACAAGTTTAGATTAAGAGGGAGACTGTTGGATTTAATCTAATGCTTGTCTTAATAATAATAATAGTTTGAGTTTATTTTGGTTAACAGCTTTGTTAGACTTGGTCGTGCTTAGTTCAGTTGTATTAGGAGAACAGTGGAATAAGTTTTAGTGGTAAAGAGTTTATAGGATTGTAGTTTAGCTATTCCAAGTTTTTAACATTTGTTTTGCTTCTGATTTCTTTATGTGTATCTTTGCAGTTGTTTAATACAAACAGACTTCGCACATATTTGTTTGTTCCAGTTTTACACAAACTAGTATATATTAACAGCTAGGCATTGTAAAATATAGACAAGAACAATACTGTTAAATAGAAATGAAAGCAGCTACATTGATAACTGATGAGTTTTACAATCTAAGAGAGTTAACTGAAAACAAATACAACTAAAGCAAATTTATCTAAAATTACTGAGCCTAAACTGATAGATACAAACCAGGGCTAAACACCTTAGTTTTCTCCACGACTTATTCTCCTAACTACACATCCTAACAACTCTGGAGTCCTACTCTTACTGCAATACTAATATTAGTGACCAGCTGATTTATTTAAACAATAAAACAAATAAAACATTTAGATTAATTCCAACATACACCCCCTTAATCTAAACTGACTTGAGCTGCTTAACACCCAACAGGTTCCTCATTTTCTCAAACTTTGCTACGGACAGTGCTTTAGTGATAATGTCCGCACGCTGCTCATTTGTGCTGACATATTTAATTTTGATCAGACCTTGTTCCACGCATTCTCATATAAAATGATAGTGAATGTCTATGTGCTTGCTCCTACCATGGAAGACCGGATTCTTGGCGATATCAACAGCAGAACGATTATCGATATATAACATGACAAGCCCGGGCTCAACATCTGAAATGTAACTAAGAACTCGTTGCAACCATATCCCTTGACAAGCAGCTATTGTGGCTGCCATAAATTCTGCTTCATAGGACGATAATGTAACACATCTTTGTTTCTGAGAAATCCAAGTTATGAGACTGTCATCCAAGTAAAACGCCACTCCACCGGTTCTCATACGATCGTCCACACATCCTGCCAAGTCGCTATCTGAATAACCTGCCAGCAAATAGTTACCTTTTCCAGCCTTGTACAGTAATCCAAAATCCAAGGTTCCTCGTACATAACGCAATATTCTCTTAGCTGCAGATAGATGTAACATAGTTGGGCGTTCCATAAACCGACTGACCACTTCTACTGCATAGGCGATATCAGGCCTGGTGTGCACTAGGTAGCGCAAACCTCCAATTATTGATTTAAATTCTGTCGGGTTCATAGGTTCACCATTTTCATATTTGTGCAGCAGCAATTTTGGTTCCATAGGATATCTAACGTGATTACAGTCACTCATACCCGCCTTCTCCAGAATTTTCTTAACGTAAGCCATTTGTTTTAGTTCAATAAACCCCTGGCCTTGCTCGACTTCCAGACCAAGATAATAAGTGAGTCGTCCCAAATTAGACATCTCAAATTCCCTGCCCATTTGCTCCTTGAAGTTGATTATGTGTGAAGTACTGGTGCCGGTGATCAAAGGATCATCAACGTAGACACCAACGACCAATGACTCGGTTCAATCTCTCCTGGTGTAAACAGCGTGCTCAAACAGACATTTAACAAACCCCAACTTGTGAAGATATTTATTGAGCTGAGCATACCAGGCCCTCGGTGCCTGACGTAAACCGTAAAGGGCCTTTAACAACCCGTACACCTTTGACTCTTGTCCTCTTTTAACATACCCTTTAGGCTGCGCGATATACACCTCTTCCTGCAATTCTCCATTGAGGAAAGCTGATTTTACATCAAGATGGTGTACTTCCCAAGAATTCTTTGCCGCAAGAGCTAGTAAAAGTCTTACTGTTTCAAGCCGTGTAACCGGGGCGAAAACCTCCTCATAATCTATCCCAGGTTTCTGAACATAACCCTTTGCCACTAACCGAGCTTTGTGTTTTACAACCTCGCCATTAGTATCCTTCTTAGCCTTGAAAACCCACTTTAAGTCGATGGCTTTATGCCCCTTAGGCAGGTCTATAAGAACCCATGTCTGGTTTTTCTCGATAGCATCGAGTTCAGCTTTCATTGCGTCCTTCCAGATTCGACTCTTAGCAGCCTGCTCATATAACACAGGTTCATCGATGCTCAACAAGTGCAATTCCTCTATTAACTCTAAGTCTTCATCTTGAGCATAAATATCATTCAAATTTCTGAACCTCAGAGGTGCACTACTTTCGCTCGAGGTAGCTGATATACTTCCTTCGTTTGTTTCAGATCTAGATTCAGTACTCTGAATAACAGACGTATTAGTTTGAGGAGTTGCAGTCTGACTCTGACTCGAGGTACGGCTGCTTGATTGCGGTGTGGTCACAATGGTTTCTTCACTGTCTGCGGTTTCAGCCTCAGGTTCAATATCTTCTATTCCCACCACTATGAACTTTCCTACTTTGGCACTTGTCGATTCACTATGATTCCAGGACCAGCTTTTCTCTTCTTCAAAACAGACATCCCTACTGACATTTATAACTCCTGTGGTTGGGTCATACAGCCGATGGGCATTTGTGCCCGGTTCTCTACCAAAGTACACAACTCGTTTGCTTCTGTCGTCCAACTTTTTAACATAGACATTTGGAATTTTCATGTAAGCTACGCACCCAAACACACGAAGCTGATCAACATGAGGTTTTTCACCATACCAGGCCTCGTGAGGCGTGATTTCTGAGAGGGCTCGAGTGGGCAATTTGTTGAGTACATAAACTGCATGTCTAATTGCTTCTCCCCACATTTCAGATGGAACATTCCGCTCTTTTAGCATACTCCTGCCCATAGCTACCACTGTTCTGTTACGCCTTTCGACTATCCCGTTCTGTTGCGGAGAATATGGTGCTGTGTGTTGTCTCAAAATGCCCATCTCTTCACAAAATTTATTGAACTCTGTTGAGCAGAACTCTCCTCCGTTGTCAGTCCGTAATACTCGGATTCCTGGTGTAACACCATTCTCAACTATAGCTTTAAAACCCTTGAAAGCTGTCAGTGCTTCAGATTTTTCTTTGAGCATGTAAACCCACATCATTCTAATAAAATCATCAACTAGTAACATAAAGTATTTATTCCCCGCTGGTGTTATGGGAGTGATAGGGCCACATAAATCTCCATGTATTAATTTTAAAACACACTTCGCAGAAAAAATAGAGTGCGAAGGGAATGGCTTACGTGATTATTTCGACATGAGGCAGCCACTACATGCTCCTGCTGGTTGCATCACCTTGGGTAGGCCACAAACCATTTGTTTCCGGGACATAAGTTGTATAACTGGAAAGTTGACGTGACCAAGGCGTAGATGCCAAAGTCGTGTCTCATCTTCCACATTTGATAGTAAATAGTCACCTCGAACTTCTTTGACACATAGCTTGTACAATCTGTTCGTACCTCTTTGTACCTTGATTAAGAGTTTTCCATCTGCAGTGTATACCCACAACATGTTTCCATCAAGAACAACTCGATTACCTTCCTCGGATAACTGACCCAGGCTAATTATGTTATTGCTGAGGGTTGGTATATAATATAGGTCTTTTAGTTCACGTTCTTCACCATTTTTACACACAAGCTTCACAGTTCCTCTGCCTTTTATGTGTACCATAGACCCATCACCAAACTTCACTTGACCCATAACAGTTTCGTCTAAATCTTTGAACTTTCCACGATGCCCAGTCATGTGACCGCTGGCACCATTGTCTAGATACCACGTGTTGTCCTCCTCCGTATTAAGTTTAGTGCCTCTGCTATTGTCGATCTTGTCGAATTCATCCACAAGCAATGTGGGCTCATCATCAGTGATTTGAGTCAGATTTGCCTCAGCTCGTTGTTCTCTGTCTCTCCTTGGCTTACGGCATTCAGAAGCGAAATGTCCGTGATTATGACAGTTAAAACATTTGACTCTGCTCCTGTCACAAAACATTCGACCGTCCTTACGGTAATCTCCATTTCCCCCATTTCCTCCTTTGTTAGCTCGCTTTAACCATTCGTCCCGTGTAAACAACAGTTTGGTCTCAGTGCCTTCACGTCGTGACCACTCCTCTTCAGTAAGCATGAGTTGGCCGTTATTCACTTCATTCTGTCCGCGTATTCTCTCCTCGTGTGCCTTGAGGGATCCCACAACTTCTTCTACGGACATTTTCTCCAAATCTCCAAATTGCTCAATCGCTGATGCAATTTGAAGAAACTTCACAGGTACTGCTCTCAAGAGCTTTTTGACGACATACGTCTCATCAACCTTCTCTCCTAACATCCGGATGTTGGTCACCAGGCTATTCATCTTCATGCAGAAATCATCTAGCTGTTCTGTATCTTTCATGACAAGAGACTCAAATTCAGCCTTAAGAGTTTGAGCTTTCGCCTTTTTAACTTTGTCTGCTCCAAGGTGAACCGTTTTTATTGCCTCCCAAGCTGTCTTTGAGGTCGTTTTGTCAGCTATTGACATTAACAGATCTTCACCTATCCCCTGATATATAATAGCCAAAGCTCGCTTATCCATCTTGTCTTCAATTGCAGCATTTGCGTCTTTGGGTTCAACCGCATCCCCTACACCATGGGCCTGCATGAACACACGCATTTTCATAGCCCATGCTGTGTAATTTGTCTTAGTTAGAATTGGGTAGCTTAAACCGAAAGAACCTTCTTTTCCCTTGTTGGTCTCCATTTGCTTGAAGTGTGGCTTGCGATCGAGTGAGGCTCTGATACTAGGTGTAAAATATAGACAAGAACAATAATGTTAAACAGAAATGAAAGCAGCTATATTGATAACTGATGAGATTTACAATCTGAGAGAGTTAACTGAAAACAAATGCAACTGAAGCAAAATTATCTAAAACTACTGAGCCTAAACTGATAGATACAAACCAGGGCTAAACACCTTAGTTTTCTCCACGACTTATTCTCCTAACTACACATCCTAACAACTCTGGAGTCCTACTCTTACTGCAATACTAATATTAGTGACCAGCTGATTTATTTAAACAATAAAACAAATAAAACGTTTAGATTAATTCCAACAGACATTCTTGTAAAACAAGAAGTTCGACAATTAGCACATGGGATATTTTGGATTTTATTAATTTGCGAGGTTGGTGATGAGGTTCCATGGTGTGATGCAGTCTGGTTCAAGAATGAAGTTACCTGTTATGCATAGAATCATTGGCTTGTTTGCCATGTTAGACCTTTTACCTCAAGAGACTTCATGATTTTGGTATTTAGAGTATACATTTCATTGTTTCTTATTTGCAGGTGGCAGTGAAGTTAACCACTTATTTCTTCATGGCTACTATTCAAGATTTATTCTCGAGTAGTTGTTGGCTCCTACGGAGATGTTACCAGATTTTGATCAGCCGTGGCATGTTTTTATAAATGAAATTTCTCAAAGAAAAATTATTCTCCTTGTTTTTTTTGCATACTTGCACTTATCAGCTTTGTAGGGAACGTAATGCTCGACTTCTTTATCATAGGTTATTTACTCCTTACAAATTTCTGGAAGAGATCAAAGTTAGTGTTCGAGATGGTCTTGCTTCTTTAACATGGTTTTCTAGTAATTCATGTAATAGGCCTGTATTGTTTCTTTAATTAGATTATCCATTTAGCAAAAAAAAAAACTATCCTTAATATACTCGACAAACTATAACTTTCTACCTAATTTTGTTCTGAGCACCAATTCAGTCGTTTTGTTCAAGCCAATAGAGTTCTCAGCAGAGCCTATTTCCAGAGAGCATATATGTGTTCAGCACCAGAATCATCACAGTTCCTGGTTCGTCCCAGATAACATATGTCATATCAAGATGCAATACACCCCATGCTGGTACCGAACAGGCTTGCAATATAGAACTGAAGTTAAAAGTCTTAACTGAAGATCCTGATTAATATTTTGCATAGCCTTGTTTTAATAGATAGCTAGCTAAAAGCCTTAGCAAAATAAACATGAATTCACATGACAAGTTCAAATACATTAAAAAAATTGTAACCATTAGTTATACATGGAATGTATAATACTAAAACATGATGTAATACACACAATCAAAACATTATGTAATACACACAATCAGTTTCAATTTTAATATAGATAATTGTAAACTGCAAAAAAATGAATCCGGTTCTCTTCTTCTCATATAAGTTTTGTAACTAAAATAATAGGCGAGCAAACGTGATAAAAAATGTATGAGATATGTCATTGAGCTCTCTCAATATTAATACATCTACAGATATTAAAACATTTGTTCCAGCACATATTTTCATAGGTATAACAAATCACCAAGTTGACACACTTTTCAATTAATTTACTTATTAATAAAAACATTAATTTGTATTAAAAAAGAATGAATATTTTTAAACTTAAACTATCCATGATGCAATACAAGAAATTTTGAAAGAAAAAACCACTAAACATTCAACTATACTAAACAAACAGGATTAGTAGGAGCAACACACTCACAACATAATTAAATTAAATTAAATTATATATAACATTAATACTTCAAATTTTTTTGTTTTCTCAAAATTTTCATGCTGACAAATCATAAAAAAGTCTGTCCTTTACCAATTTATACAAGACTTATCTTCACAATTTTTATATATGATAGAAATCAGTAAATATAATAAAAATCTATGTCACTACACTTTTAAATCATCTACAAAAATTATAATTAATACGTAACATATGATTTAAAACTTTACCATTAATAATTCATATATAAATCAAAAAAAATAAAAGATAAAAACTTACAACTCATGGTCATTGAGAGCTATGAATTAAAATTATCTAATGTATAATTCAGATATGAAAATTAAAAGATAAACTTACAACCCATAATAGATGAAGAGATTGTAAGATGAACAGGCTGCTCTTTAAGATGAACAATATTCCTTTTCCACCACAAATGTTGGAAAAATAATCTAAACTTGTTTATTATTTTTGTATTTTGTTTTAGTGCTCTGGTCTTGTGATGCTATGGTCTGTAACCGAGTCTTCCCTACTATGACTTGGTCACCAGGTAGTAGAGATAGTTCAGGAGTACTGGTAGAATAAAAGTAGTCGTGAAGTTATTTTAGAATAGCGGTTGTAGTTCCTATTTTCTTGCATCTCACCTGTGTATCAGGTTTATTTATGTACCTGCTTAGTTATCAAATAAACTTTTAACGTTGTTGCAATATTTCTTTCCAGTTCTAAAACAAACGTATATATCTATATATTTATTCTCAGTAATCTGGTATCAGAGCCTACACTAAAATAGTGGATGCCCAAGTTTATGCCAAAGAACAGTAAGATGGAGACAAGCAAAATAAAAGAAATTGGGCTGGGGAACTACACAGCATGGGCACTAAAAATGAAGGTGTTCATGGAAGCGCATGCAATGTGGGATGCAATTGAACCTAAGAACCCGAAGGCTGCGGTGGAGGAGAGAACTGATAAAATTGCTCTTACTGCTATTTATCAAGGAATACCAGAGGATATCTTGTTGTCAGTGGCAGAGAAAAAGAAGGCGAAGGAGGCTTGGGAGGCAATAAAGACCATGTGTTTGGGTGTCGATCGTGTTAGAAAGCTAAAATTTAGACTCTCAAATCTGAATTTGAGTCATTAAACATGAAAGACAATGAGTCACTTGATGATTTCTGTTTGAAATTGTCCGGATTAGTGACAACTATACGAACATTGGGAGAGGAGATTCAGGAGGCATACGTTGTGAAAAAACTGCTTCGAGTAGTCCCTGCAAAGTTCTTGCAAATTACTTCTACTATTGAGCAGTTTGGAAACCTAGAGGAGATGACGGTTGAAGAAACTGTTGGATCTCTTAAAGCCCACGAAGAAAGGCTACGAGGTCAGGTTGAGACTCTTGGAGGACAGTTGCTTCTCACTGAAGAAGAGTGGGCCAAAAAAGACAAAGAAGACCGTAAATTTTTGTACACGCGTGATGAGTTGATGCAAAAAAACAACAAGGGTGGTACGGATGTGTCATTGGGCCAGAGATCTAGGAGTAGCAGCTTTGGACATGGTGGGCGTGACAAGAGTAGAGTCCGGTGTTTAAACTGTGGTGCGTATGGCCACTACGCGGCTAAATGTAAGAAGCCAAGGCGAGATAAAGATCAAAATGAAGAAGCAAATTTGGTGTAAATGCAAGATGATGAGCTTGTCTTGTTATTAACAGAACTTAAAGGAAATGATGAGGAGATTATGCTGATCAATGAAGACAAGATAGTCCCTAAACTAAACAAAAGTGATGTACGGAATTGAATGGATTCAAACCTCTGGTACTTGGACAACGGTACTTCTAATCATATGACGGGCCAGAAATCTAAATTTGTGGAGTTGGATGAGAGTATCACATGACAAGTCAAGTTTGGGGATGGCTCTGTTGTACACATTAAGGGAAGGGGCTCGATAATTCTGTGTTGCCAGATTGGAGAGGAAAGAGTTCTTCGTGAGGTATACTACATTCCAACTATTTGCAATAACATTATCAGTCTTGGGCAATTGTCAGAGGAAGGAAACAAGGTAGTTCTAAATGGAGAGTATTTGTGGGTCTACGATAAAGAACATTTGTTGTTAATGAAGGTCAGGAGATCGAAGAATAGACTGTATAAACTTATTGTAGACAGTAGAAATTCAAGGTGCTTACTGTCGAAGTGTGATGAAACCTCATGGCTATGGCACACTAGGCTAGGCCATGTTAATTTTAAGGCAATTTCTTTGATGTCCTCTAATCATATGGTGCGAGGTATGCCAATGATTAAACAACAAAATGAAATTTGCTCTGGGTGTCTAATGTCGAAGCAGACAAGGCGGCCTTTCCCATCAAAGGCTACTTATAATACAAACGATGTATTAAAACTTGTACATGGTGACCTATACGGGCCAATCACTCCTGCAACGCTAGCCAGAAATCAGTACTTTCTTTTGTTGGTTGATGACTACAGTAGAGTGATGTGGGTTTACATGATAAAGAACAAAGATGATGCCCTTGATGCGTTTAAAAAATTCAGGATGATGGTTGAAAACAACCCTGAGAGAAAAATTAAGACACTGAGGACGGATGGAGGTGGAGAATTCTGTTCAAAAGCATTTAACTCGTATTGTGAGGATGCAGGAATAAATAGGCATTTCACAGCCCCCTACTCGCCACAACAAAATGGAGTAGTAGAGAGATGGAATATAACGGTGGTTGAAATGGCTAGGAGTTTTTTGAAGTAATTGCAGGTGCCCTCCATACTATGGGGAGAGGCTGTTCGACACTCAGTGTATATCTTGAATCGCTTGCCTACAAGAGCTTTATCCGGAATGACGCCATACGAGGCATTGTCAGGTTTTAAACCCGATCTAGGACATGTTCGTGTCTTTGGCTGCATAGCGCACATAAAGGTACCTTCACAAAACATGAAGAAGCTTGATAATAGAAGTAAAATTGTAATTAATCTTGGCAAGGAACCGGGGACTAAAGCCTACAGGCTATATGATCCTGAAACTAAAACAGTGCATGTAAGCAGAGATGTTGTGTTCGAAGAGAAAAAAACATGGGACTGGGAGAAACTCGGTGAAGTTGATGAAATTTGAACTGGCATGTTCTCCGTGATTTCTGGGTATGCAAATGAAGAAGTGAGATTCATTGAAGGGGAGCAAACTCCTCTGACATATGGCCAAGGTTCCAGTGAAGAAAGTGACCAAAGCCCGAGTGGTGGAAATTATGGCAGTCAGATAAGTGAAAGTGTGTCAAGTTCTGAATTTAAGAACAACACTGACCCAAAGAAGTTTAGGTCTCTTCAGGAAATTTATGATGCCACTGAGGCAATTGAACTAGAAGAAGATGAGTTGTTACTCTTGGGCGTGGAAGAGCCATCGAATTACAAGCAAGCTGCAAGTGATCCGAATTGGAAATTAGCTATGAAACAAAAAATGGATGCAGTGAAGAAAAATAATACATGGGAATTAACTGAGCTACCTCCAGGCCGTAAAGCGATCGGCCTAAAATGGATCTTCAAACTTAAGAAGGATAAAGAGGGAATAATTGTGAAATATAAAGCAAGGATCGTGGCTAAAGGGTATGTGCAAAAACGGGGAGTGGATTTTTAAAGAAATTTTTGCACCCGTTAGTCGTCTTTAAACGGTGCGATTGTTACTAGCTTTGGCTGCAAAATATGGCTGGGAGATACATCATTTGGATGTAAAAACTGTGTTCTTAAATGGGGATATTCAGGAAGAGGTGTATGTTTATCAGCCAGATGGATTCGTGGTGAAAGGCAAGGGAAATCTCGTTCACAGACTCATCAAAGCATTGTACGGCCTAAGGCAGGCCCCTCGTGCCTGGTATGCGAAGCTAAGCAAGAGTTTGGAGTCACTTGGGTTCAAAAGATGCCCATATGAGCAAGCGGTATACACGAAAATGATTGGGGAGGAAAGTCTGATTATTGGCGTATACGTGGATGACATTTTAATAACAGAGACATCACTTGCATTCATTGAGGAGTTTAAAAAATAGATGGGTGAAAGATTTGAAATGAGTTACATGGGGCGACTGTCATACTACTTGGGAATCGAAGTGGCACATGGATCTGGTTATGTTGAACTCAAACAAACAGCTTTCTCCAAGAAAATACTAGAAAAGGCTGGTATGATGGATTGTAACCCAACAAAATTTCCCATAGATCCTAAAGAGTGTCTCACAAAAGATGAAGGTGGTAAAGTGGTAGATGCAACACAGTTTAAGAGTATGATTGGAGGCCTGCGCTATTTGGTACACACTCGACCCGATATAGCTTATTCGGTTGGGATGGTTAGCAGGTTCATGGAGCGCCCAACTGTACTTCATCTAAACGTAGCAAAGCGTATCCTACACTATGTGAAGGGCACTCTGGAATTTGGCTTGGTGTATACAAGGGAAAGTGGTAACAATTTGCTCACAGGATATTCAGATAGTGACATGGGTGGAAGCCTTGATGATCACAGGAGCACAGGAGGCATGGCTTTCTACCTCAACGAGAGCCTCATAACATGGGTTTCGTAAAACCAACGGTCTGTGGCACTTTCGACATGTGAAGCTGAGTTTATGGCGGCAACTACAACTGCCTGCCAAGCTGTTTGGTTGAGAAAATTGTTGGGTCAGATAACTGGAAACTATGTGGGTCCTGTGGTGCTATTTACCAACAACAAGTCGGCTATTAACTTGGCAAAAAACCTGGTATTTCACGGACGGAGCAGGCATATAGACATCCGTTACCATTTCATTCGGGAGTGTGTTGAACAGGGGGAAATTATTATCAAGCATGTGGTTACAGAGAGTCAACGAGCTGATATTATGACCAAGGCTCTCAATATAGCTAAGTTCGAAAGCATGAGGAAGCTATTGGGTGTAAAAGACTTGCACAAACAAGTTCAGATTAAAGGGTTGAATGTTGGAAAAATAATCTAAACTTGTTTATTATGTTTGAATTTTGATTTACTGCTCTGGTCTTGTGATGTTATGGTGTGTAACCGAGTCTTCCTGCTATGACTTGGTCACCAGGTAGTAGAGAAAGTTCTGGAGTACTGGTAGAATAAAAGTAGTCGTGGAGTTATTTTAGGATAGCAGTTGTGCATCTCACCTGTGTATCAGGTTTATTTATGTACCTGCTTAGTTATCAAATAAACTTTTAACGTTGCTGCAATATTTCTTTCCAGTTCTAAAATAAACACATATATTTATATATTTATTCTCAATAACAAAATGGCGAAAATGATTGCCATAATGTATATAAATTTGTGTTAGATATTCTAACATATCTAAAAATGATCAAAATCTTATTTGAAATAGGTTATATGTTATATTTTAGGATTAGGGGGTGATATAATTGAAAGATGTTTAAATGATACTTTAATATATATAGTCTCAAAACCATGTTGAGACATTAACAAATTAATATCTAACCGTTAGATTAGATGGAACTGGAGGGCTGTGATCTAAGTTTGTAAAGAAATTTGAGATTCTCTATTTTTTGTAGAATTTTTTAATGTTTACCAAGAACAAAAAATAATTTACACATTGTAAAATAAATAACTTAAACATACTTTTTTAAATTTAAAAAGATAAAACCAAAAATTGTATTGATTTTCATGCATAGAAAGCCCAAATATGATTATTCTATTTATTTATTCTTCTTTTTCAATAATCTTTCTCCATTAATTTATGCATTATCTTATTATTTATTTCTTTGGTAAATCTTTTTGCTTGGTAAGAGATGATCCTAATTTATTTGGGTTTGGTTATCCTTTCCCTTGTTTGAAACTTAGTGTATTTCTATATATATTTTTTCAATATGGTGCGTTTTCAAGGTTTTGACATAGTATTTAAAATTCTTATCAAATTGTATATATGGTCCATAAACCGGTTGTCGTACGTTGCAAGTGTAGGAGTTGTGTCGCTCCTTAAGAAAACTTGATTAATCAAGCGATATATTTATTTTATGTTTCTTTGATTCGATTATATTTATAAGTATAATATGATATTTTCTTATTAAATTAATTACCATTTAAAAAATTAGGTAAGATAATTTACGTTTCTTAATAAAAAACTAGTAATAAAACCGATAGGGAATAAAAATAATCCTAATTACGGAGTTAATATCGCATTAATTAAACCTAATTTGGTCAAAGGGAAAAACCCAGTTAATGAGGCCCAAAATCCTAGTTATTTAATAATTTCATAATTAATAAGGGGGCTAATTAAACGGCCCATTAAATGTGTTCAAATAATTAACTACTTCTACAATAAGTAGCCTCCAAGCAACCTAAATTCAGAAGAAAACTAATTCCTGCTTTCTAGGACTCCGAAGTCCAATCAAAGATGGAGACTTTCCCACCGAGTCACCCAATTCTACCCTAATTCCTAGACTCTCAATGTTTATATAAAGGGTTCAGCTTCATGCTTCAGAAGAAGGTCATGACAAACGATAAGCAACAATTTTTGCATGAAGACATGACCATCATGTTATTTCATACCACAAATGTAATTTTTTGCCCAATTGACACACCTAGATATTTTTGAGGCATAACCATCTGGAAGTTTCAATGAGACAATCCACTTGAATAACTTATGAACTTGTTCCTTTGAAAGTGTATATGATGCATGTGGTTCGGTGCCATCACCTCGCATCCACAACTCACGGTGTACACCTAATTCTTGACAATAATTTATTGACTTTATGTTGTCTTTGGTCTTCCTTACATCATCAAGAATTGTGTGAAAATATTATCAAAGACATTCTTTTCTGTGTGCATAATGTCAATATTATGACGAAGGCTGAGTGTCTCCCAATATGAAAGCTCAAAAAAATGGAGAAAAATGAGTCGAATTATGTTTCTCCCTAAAATATCTTGGTTTTTCTAATATATGTAACTTTCCCGGTTGGGGAAAGTGTATTTTTCTTTGGTCAAATCCATTTGTAGAGAGCTCGAGTCTTACATTTTGAATCTCTTTTGAAAATCTTTGAAATCTCCGATCAAATTGTTTCCATTCATCTCCATCCGCTGGGTGACTTAATTCCCCTTCAATATTACAATTCTATTAAGTTGCCATCTCATACATTTTACAGTAGTCTCGGCCATGAATAGACGCTGCAATCTCATTGTAGTAGGCAAGTAACGCAAGATTTTTCGTGGAATCTTCTATTTTTAGGATCTTAATGCTTCTGGTATCTGTCTCTATTGCATATATCACACTTTGTCTTGTCACTATGTTCCTTGTCAAATAACATGCAATCATTCTCGCAAGCATCAATTTTCTCATATTGCATATGCAATCCTTTAATCATCTTTCGCATGGTGTAGTACTTTTGGGGTAATTTATGATCATCGGGCAAGACTAATTCAATAAGATGAAGCAAGTCATCAAAGCCATTATTACTGCAATTATGCTTGTTTTTCCACTCAAGTAACTTCACTGAGAACTTCCATGTTGTAAAATTGACATTATTTGAATAAATTGGTTCAGAAGCAATATTCGATAAGGAGGAGAGATCTGAATGGTTGATTTAAAGTAAATAAGTAGAACCATCTCACATCACCTCTGTTTATCTTTCCGCCATCCAATAATTTAATTATGCCATAGATTGTTTTAAGCAACCCCAGCTGTGTTGCTATAGAACCAAAAAAATGTTGCTAAAGGTCCGAAAAGGACTAAGGCAATGTTGACTCGTAGCTAATTAGTATAGATATCTATAGCAATATAACAACTACTCTATTACAACATACCATATTCTGTTACTTTAGATCTCAATAGAAACCTCTTTTGGACTCTATAGTAACATACTTATTGTGTTGCAAATGATCTTATAATTTATAAAACTGATTTTCAGAATATGGGGCCCACTTGTGAATCAAATGAAAAAATATTATATTTGAAGTTTTGAATTTTCCAACAAAATAAATATTAATAATCAATTAAATTCTGCTTTCATTTGATAACAATATCTAACGTTATACATCCATTACTTCCAATAATAAATAACTACCAAGATCATCACAACTAAGGTTGCATACAAAGTTGCTTGATAACTTTATATTCAAAAACAAAAAAAAAACTAAATAGTGCCCAATGTAAATAATAGTACTAATCCTTCTACTCTACTACTTTGCTCTGGGATATCATTTTTTGCTTAACTGCTACTTTACCCGAGGTCTCCAGTGCTTATTGATTGTCGATCAAGGGAGTACCACATGCCACTAGATGTATGCACAAAGCAATAATAATGCTCAGAATGGATACTCCATCTAGCATGAACCAACAAAATGAGAAGTCAATAACTAACTAATAGCTAATTGGATAATAGACATGTAGTGCTTAGAACTTGTACCCAAAGCTCTTCGAGAGAGCTGACAAGATATAAGTACTACTCCCTCTGTCCCATCCATTTCTTTACAGTTACTATTTTGGGCCGTCCCATCCATTTCTTTACATTCCAAAAATAGTAAGCTTTTAATAATATAAAACACTATTACACCCACTAACTTCCTCCACTCTCTCAAATCTATTATTAAATAGTAATAGGTCCCACTACTTTAACCACTTTTCATCATTTTTCATTACTTTACCTACTTTTATATATATATATATTGGTCTCCGTGCCCACCAGAGATGTAAACATCCTGGTGGGACGGAGGGAGTAAGTCAGAATAATGACTTGCTATACTTGTTACACGTTGCAAGCAGTACACAAAATATGTTTTTAATGTATCGACTTATCTATCTACCTACAGTTATGAAAATTTAAGGCGCTGAAATCTGAATCAATGGTACTTTTGGCTTATACATTTATTAATATCCGGAATATAATCTAGTAAAAAAAACACTATTAGAGCTGTTTGGCCATATATTGTATGCAAAACTAGCTTTATAAGTAGACTCTATATTGAAACAGGAACATTCATAACACCAAGTTATCACCAAGGAAAATATCTTGGCTTCATAAACCTGCTGGGCAATTGTCAAATTTATGCAGAGTTTAAGTAGAAATAATGTAACAATACAACTGGACAGGTAAGAAAACTTTACAGATATTCTGGAGCATTAACTTGAAACATTAATCATGTCCATAATATCGACTTACATCTTAACAATACTAATTAAATTTCCAATCTCCGGAGGAATTGGTCTGGATAGCATGCTTCTTCCCAGATCCAACACTCTGAGGAACTTCAATGCGCCATCATTAATAAGTAAGATACAAAGAATTATGTATTATATCAAACTAATAAAAAATGACTAGTCGAGGAGTAGGTTTGGAAATGTTTTTCCTTCCAATTATGTGTACATAAGAAACTTGATCCCGTTGTCCTTAATATTAATAATGTTAAGTGTGATTGTTGGTCTACTCCTTTTCATGATTTATACAAACCAATAGACAAACTACTATTTGACCTACTATTGATATTTAACATAGGAAGTTAACACTGCTATAAATTATACGAAGGAACCTGTGTAAATACCACAATTTTTAACTAACATAAAATAAAAGCAATGTTAAGTAGTATCCCCGTAATGTTCTACAAAATGATTGTAACTTTCAACTTTGACATACTCAATAATATATTAATTTTACAAGGGTACAAAGATGAAGTACCAAATGCTACCAATCCTAAACTTTAGTTTCTTGGTATAAGTCCAAATCAGGAAGCAAGCATTTGACTACTAGTTAAATTTTTTTACACCCGAATAAATACTAACATGTAAGCGATGTTGGTTTAATCTAAACTAAATAAACTGTACTTGTCTGATTGTTCAACTGGGTCATGTGCCATGACTTGGTATGCAACGTCTTTGAGAGTTTGTAGGAGTCTAGTGGAATAAAGATAGGTGGTGAAGAATTTGTAGGTAGCAGTTTGTGTTAGTTCCTAGTTTGTAGCAGTAGTTCTGTTTTGCTTTATATTTCCTTCTGTAATTCAGTATCATCTCAATGGAACTAGTTTGAGTTCTCACGTTCTTGTTTTCTCAATTTAATATATAAACACCTATATCTATATATTACTCTAAGTCACATATATACATATGGGAGCTATATTGCAGAACCTGTGTCTATATTGTGGTATCAAAGCTAAGGAGATATTAAAGGTGTCTTAAGTAACAGCGATGGAAACAGGAAACAAGCTGAAAGAAGGGAGCGTCGGCCTTAATTACCCGATACTGTCAAGAAGTAACCTGGGCTCTAAAAATGAAGGTCTTCATGCAGGCCCAGAATGTGTGGGAGGCAGCAGAACCCAAAGATCAAAACACTAAGGTGGATGACAGAAAATACAGGGTTGCATTGGCAGTTATTTACCAAGGATTATCTGAGGACATACTACTGTCTATAGCAAATAAACGGACAGTCAAGGAGGTCTGGGTAGCCTTGAAAATGATGATCCTCGGTGCAGACCGTGTCAAGAAAGCAAAGGTGCAGACGCTTAAAGGAGAATTCAAGATAATGCAGATGAAAGACACTGAGACGTTGGATGATTTCTACATGAAACTAAGTGGAATTGTGAAAAACATTAGAGCATTGGGAGAGGAGGTCCAGGAGACTTATGTTGTAAAAAAATTACTAAGGGTAGTGCCACAAAGATTTCTGCAAATTGCTTCAACACTTGAGCAATTTGGAGATTTGGAGACAATGACGATCGAAGAAGCAGTAGGTTCCCTCAAGGCTCATGAGGAGCATCTACGAGGAAAAACACAATGCAGCAATGGTCAGTTAATGCTTACAGAAGATGAATGGCTCAAGAGAGAAACCGAAGGAAAGCTCCTACTTAGCAGAGAAGAGTGGGAAAAGAGAACAACTCAGAAAAATAGAAGCGGTGGTAATTCATGGCATAGCAAAGACGGGCGTAATGGATTCAAGGACAAGAGCCAAGTGAAATGCTTTAACTACAATGTATATGGTCACTATGCAGCAGATTGTAGGAGACCATCACGAGGAGAAAAGGGAAACAAGGTTGAAGAAGTTAACATATCACAAACCCAGGATGAAGAACCGGCACTTCTAATGGCAAAGTGTGAAGAGAAACGAGACGATATCATGCTGTTGAATGAGACGAATATGGTGGCAAAGCTGGGATCAGTCAAAGATAAGAGAGACTCTAACGTCTGGTATCTTGACAATGGGGCAAATAAACACATGACCGGTACGCGATCAAAGTTTAAGGAGCTCGATGAAAGGGTAACTGGTTGTGTGCGGTTTGGCGATGGTTCTTCTGTTAAGATTAGAGGAAAAGGAATTGTATCATTCAAATGCAAAAATGGGGAAGAGAAATTACTAACAGAGGTATACTACATCCCGAATCTTTGTAATAATATTATAAGCTTAGGCCAATTATCAGAAGAGGGAAATAGAGTTATGATACATGGAACTTATTTATGGGTTTATGATGAGTATAATAAACTAGTGATGAAGGTCAAAAGGTCGAGAAATAGACTGTACAAAATTATTATTGAGAATAGCAACGAAACTTGCTTGCTGACCAAAGCGAATGAAGAAGCGTGGCAATGGCAGTCACGTTTGGGACACATAAATTTTCCAGCAATGACTCTGATGTCCAAAGATAATATGGCAAGGGATTTTCCAGTAATTGTTCAACCAAAGGAGGTTTGTACAGGGTGTTTGATGGCCAAGCAAGTGAGAAAATCCTTTCCTGCTAAAGCAAACTACAGAGCCAAACAAGTACTAGAGCTAGTTCACTTTGATTTGTGTGGTGCTATAATGCCGGAGACACCAAGGGGGAATAAGTATATTTTTCTTTTGGTTGGTGATTATAGCAGAGTCATGTGGGCAAATTTACTGAAAAGTAAAGATGAAGTACTTGATGCATTCAAGAAGTTCCGTGCACAAGTAGAAGATGGGCCAGAAAAGAGAGTGAAGACACTACCCACAGATAATGGAGGTGAATTCTGTTCAAGCCAATTTAAATCTTATTATGAAACTGCAGGGATAAATCGACATTACACGGCTCCCTACACACCCCAACAAAATGGGGTAGTGGAGAGACGTAATCGTACCGTGGTTGCCATGGCCAGGAGTTTGATGAAGGAGATGTGGTTGCCATCATTTTTCTAGGGTGAATCTGTCAGGCATGCTATCTATCTGCTCAATCGATTGCCTACTCGTGCTTTGTCAAAATAAACCCCGTATGAAGTTTGGACAGGTGTGAAGCCCAGTCTTAGCCATATTCGAGTTTTCGGATGCGTTGCACATATGAAGATTCCAACTACACAACTAAGGAAATTGGATGATCGTAGCAAACCGGTTATTAATCTCGGGAAAGAGCCTGGTACAAAAGCATACCATTTGTATGGCCCGGAATCAAAACAACTCCACGTTAGTCGTGATGTGGTTTTTGAAGAAAAGAAAGTATGGCCTTGGGAAAAATAACAGGAAGAAGTCACAGTGGCCCAACAAAGCTATTTTACGGTACTTGATTTTAAACCAGAAAGTACGGAACAAAATGATGAAGTAGAAGGGTTTGGGATTCCATCAAGTGTTAGTACAAGCAATGGAAGTGACTCGAGTGGTCAGGAATCAAGAGGAAGTGCGTCAACTGAAGTATCAAGTGGGGAGGGTTCTCAAAGTGACACTGAACCTCGAAGGTTCAGATTACTCAGTGACATATATAATGATGGAGAAGAGGTAGAACTCGGCGAAGAATTGTTTCTCATGGGCATAGATGAGCCTGTTAACTATGAGCACACATGCAAGAAGAAGGAGTGGAAAATCGCAATGGAAAATGAGATCGAATCCATAGAGAACAACAATACGTGGAAACTAACTGAACTCCCTCCAGGCAGCAAAGCCATTAATTTGAAGTGGATCTATAAATTGAAAAAGGACATAAATGGAATTGTGGTCAAGCATAAAACAAGGCTTGTAGCAAAGGGGTATGTTCAAGTACATGGTGTAAACTTTGAAGAGATATTTGCTCCGGTTACACGAATGGAAACAGTTCGCTTGATTCTGGCCTTGTTAGCTAAACATGGATGGGAGGTTCACCATTTATATGTTAAGTCAGCATTTCTTAATGGTGTGTTAGAAGAGGTTGTGTATGTATCGCAGCCTGAAGGGTTTGTTAAAGAGGGCCAGGAACATATGGTGTATTGATTGTATAAAGCTTTGTATGGACTTCGACAGGCTCCTCGTGCATGGTATGCAAAGCTTAGTCGTTGTTTAGAAGAAATGGGTTTGACTAGATGCCCGTATGAGCATGATGTGTATACAAAGAAGGAAGGAAATGAATCTCTGATTGTGGTAGTGTATGTCGATGACTTATTAATAACCAGCACGAGCACGAGCATCGTTGAACACTTTAAGAAGGAAATGAGTACTCATTTTAACATGAGTGACTTGGGTAAGCTTGCATATTATCTGGGTATTGAAGTACAACAAAGTGGGGGTCTTATAAAGCTGAAACAAACTGCATATGCTAAGAAAATGCTCGAAAAGGCAGGTTTAAATGACTGCAATCCGACTAAATATCCTATGGATCCCAAGTTATTGATCACGAAAGATGAGGGAGGAGTAGCAGTGAATTCCACGGAGTTTACGAGTTTGGTTGGAGGTCTTCGCTACTTGGTGCACACTCGCCCAGATCTGGCGTATGCTGTAGGAATTGTGAGTCACTTCATGGAAAGGCCAACACAAAGGCACCTTAATGCAGTTAAGCGTATTTTGTGATACGTAAAGGGTACACTGAATTACGGACTGGTTTACTCAAAGGATAGCAAGAATAACATGATCTCTGGGTATTCTGATAGCGACCACGGTGAGAACCTGGAGGATAGGAAGAGTACTGCAGGAATGGCATTTTTTTTGAATGAATGTCTGATCTCGTGGGTCTCTCAAAAACAGAAGTGTGTTGCTCTATCTTCATGTGAGGCAGAATTTATGGCAGCCACCGCGGCATCGTGTCAGGGGATATGGCTTTGTAATTTGCTGGGAAACATTACAGATAATGTTATTGGTCCGGTGGTTCTGTATATTGATAACAGGTCAGATATAGGTTTGGCAAAAAACCCTATTTTTCATGGTCGTTCCAAGCATATTGACATTCGTTATCACTTCATTAGAGAGTGTGTGGAACGAGGTGAGATTGTGATCAAGCATGTCCACACTGGAGAGCAGAAAGCAGATGTTCATACCAAAACTTTGTCCATTGTTAAGTTCGAAAGGATTTGCAGGCTTTTGGGAGTTAAAGATTTAACTCAAGTAGTTTAGATTAGGGAGGTGTTTGTTGGTTTAATCTAAACTAAATAAACTGTACTTGTCTGATTGTTCAATTGGGTCGTGTGCCATGACTTGGTATGCAACGTCTTTGAGAGTTTGTAGAAGTCTAGTGGAATAAAGATATATGGTGGAGAATTTGTAGGTAGCAGTTTGTGTTAGTTCTTAGTTTGTAGCAGTAGTTCTGTTTTACTTTATATTTCCTTCTGTAATTCAGTATCATCTCAATGGAACTAGTTTGAGTTCTCACGTTCTTGTTTTCTCAGTTTAATACATAAACACCTATATCTATATATTACTCTAAGTCACATATATACATCTGGGAGCTATATTGCAGAACATATGTCTATAAGCGAAACCATGGTCACTTACCCCAACGATGGCATTGCCATGCCCTCTGGCGTTGTGTCCTTAACCTTCCAACTTATCATTTTCTGTGGGTCGGACCTGCAGAAAGAATACAATTTTACAGTGAGCATCCATGGTCACGAGCCCTTCCAGTTTCCCTATCTATTCATTGGATATAAAACTGCTATAGAGTTTGAACATAATAGTATCTTGCGCCTAAGAAATAAAATAGTTGTTAATTTGTCCACAAGGCGATTAATCGAATATGATATTCATTGGCCTTAAACAGAACTAAGATAAAGAGCATTCCAACTTGTCCTTCACACTATAACATGGCTCCATAATTTCAAGCTTGGAAGTAATATGCACCTAAACCTTAATCTGAAATAGATAAGTAGAATTATATCTTTTAACACATCATATATACAATTGTACTTCCGCTTATATGACAACAAGTAATAGTATAAGATTTACTAGTTTTCAATTTCCGCAGTATAAGATTACGGTATTAGAGATAGACACAGAGATACGGTGAGATAGAGAGAAAGCCATAGAGATAAAGTGCGAGAGACAAAGACAACGTGAAAGAGAATTAGCCAGTGAGAGAGATAATACCTTAAAATAGAAACCCAATATTTTCAGAACCCTAGCTGAATTTGAAAACTTAATTGCTCGAATGTGTTATCAAATCATTTAATCTAAACTCTAATTGCCATATTGGGTTTCTTGAATTTTTTGTCGGAAACATGAACCAGTTGCTCGTGCTCGTTAATCAACACGGAGAGAGTGTGCGAGTGACATCGATTGTGTATCCCTGATCCATTTTCCACTTCTCTTTTATATCAAAATTTCACTTTCCGCTTTGTTGAAACCCTAATTTTAGACGCACGGTCCCAATTTCACCAACCCAGCCCAATTTTATAATTTGTTTTTTTTTCTTCATATTTTTAGGTCATTTGCTTTCTTCTTAAATTTTTTAAATTTATATATATATTTAATTTTATAAATTTCTCACATTATATCAATTACGAGTAACTTATAAATTTTCAAAAATATTATATGCTAATATTGTTAATATATATATATTAGTCACTTTAATCAAAAATTATTCTTTTGATTAAATAAATTATCAAATCCATTCATGTAATCTTAAAATCCAAAAACTATTTTAATATTTATAAAATTTTAAATAAAAAGTTTATATGTTATTCTTTTACTTCTGAAAAATATTCCTATATTAATTTGTTCAAATCAATTAGTTTTAGATAAAAATTTATTTTTTGGTTAAAATTAAAATTTTTAACTTTTTAATTCTCCATATTATAATTATTACAATAAAACTATAAATTAGTGTGTAAAAATATAAAGTTATTAGAGGTTTAAACTAAAGCAGAATAAATATTTAAAAAAGTAATTTTATAATAAAAATTATTTAAATTTACGAAAATAATTAATAAATAATTTTATATTTAAATAAACTATTTTTCTTGTTACAAAATGTTCGTAAGTCAATTATTTGATGTAATATTACTTTCTAAGCAAATTCATGAATTATTTATCAAAATCAAATATTTAAAAAAATATATTTTCTTTTTAGTATAAATTTAAATATTCTTTTATTCTTAGTCTATAAAAATTATCTCTATTAACACCTCACTGGTCTATGGCGACATAGTACTATAGCTTTAGTAACCCGCATAATGTGGGTGTTGTGTTAGGGTGAAAATTTCACATCTATAATAACACAATCTAAGGTAACACACCTACTCAAATATTCGGTTAGTCCATATATTGCATAGTGTTTAATTCTCAACTCACTCTTCTGTTTACTCCGAAGAGATTGCTTCTCAAGCGGCATACATGACGATCCTGACACTCAACCATGTATCCCTCAAGTCGACGCTTATAAATTTAATTATGGAATTTTTCGTGCATTAAGGTTATTTTTATATCAAACTGTTCAACTCCAGATCACTATGAGGAACAATATACTCAAGAATGCGGGAATAGAAGTGTGTTCACCATTACAAAAAAAAATCTCATTAGAGTCCATTCCTTTCTTTTGCGCATACCGTATCTCAACGAACCTCACTTTGTACCTTGTATCACCGAGTGTGAAGTGGTCTTCTCTCTTTTTGTACACCCACTTGAAACCAATAGAATTTCAACCTGTAGGCAATAAAATTATATCCCGAGGTTGGTTTTTTTGTAGACACTGCTCTGTGTCTTCGTCCGTTGTTGCCAACCAAATCTCACTTCTACTAATATGAATAAATTCTTTGAAGTAGATAAGTTCCTCATTCTCCACTGATAGTGCATATTTAATTCCATTAGTCTTCCCGCAGTGTTTTAAATTAAGGCTTATCCGACCCAAGTTTTTTACCTATTTATACGCTTGATTTAGTTTAGCAAAGCAAAACTTTCTTAGAAATGTTGTGGTTCATGCGCCTGCATGTTTTCTTATTGAAAAACCTTACCAGTGCTTGACATTCGGCGAATCCTCTTGAATTCCTACTCAGATTCATCATCCTCATCATCTTCAATATTTCCTTGATCTTCGCGTTAAACATGACTAGAACCTCGATGATCTTGAGATTCTATTTCAACCACCTATGAGACAGAAGTCTCAATATCATATTAGCTTTCAGAGAAGCTAAAATAGTAGCGTCATTAAACATAACATTCATATTGATTATAATCTTAGTATGCTATATTATTAAAACCATTAAACTGCTTTACGAGCCTGTTTAATATTTGAAAACTTATTTTTTCTTGCTTAGTTACCTAAAATTTTTTCCCTATTGAAATAAGTTATAAATTATAGTGAACCACTATTAAAAATTATCATTGAGTGCAATAACTATACTATGAGAAGATCCTAGAAATATAGTGAATCACTATTATAAATTGTCATTGAGTTCAACAATATATTATGAAATGAATAATAGTTATTGAGGTAATATTTTTTACCTTTTAAACATTTTTCCTTACTACCGACCGATTTTGGCCTTATAACGAACAAATTGGTGGTCGCTAAATGTCGTGTTTGTTGTAGTGTCATGTGTGTGTTTAATTTTATGTATAAATGATTATTTTCATAAAGTTTAGTATGTAATTCGATTGTTA
Organism: Apium graveolens; assembly: GCF_009905375.1. NCBI lineage: Eukaryota > Viridiplantae > Streptophyta > Magnoliopsida > Apiales > Apiaceae > Apium > Apium graveolens. Next base: position 274,935,114 of record NC_133655.1, read on the forward strand.
TCTTAATCATATTAATATATATGTGGCAAATTCGAATAAAGATCTATAAGGCTCTACATCGATTGGATAAATATCCAATAATTTAGTTAATATATGCGTGAACGTCTATTTTTATCATTTGTATCTATGATAATTCTTATAATGACAAATATTTTTGGAATTTAATGATGTATTGATACTTTTAAGGTTGTATATTGTTATTGATTTTACTAAGCTCTATATATCAATTTTTGTAGTTATGGAATACATGCATTAAACAACAAAGATAATGCTACGTAGAGGATTTTTATCATTGGTTGTCGAGTGAACATTCTTTCATTTAAATTTATTATTATTTATTTTCAAATACAAGCAATTAAAGAATCATATATCAAAATATCATAAAAAATATAGTATTACTTTTAATAATGTTTTTTTAATTAACAATATACTTAATAACGCTTGAATAGAATTGTTCTTCACGTAGAGAGAAAAAAATCTCATTATAGTCCATTCCTTTCTTTTACGCATACTGCTTCGCTATGAACCTCGCCTTGTACCTTGTATCACCTTGTTTTAAGGTGTCTTCTCTCTTATTATACACCCACTTGCAACCAATGGATTTTCAACCTATAGGCAACAAGAATAAATCCCAAATTTGGTTCGTTTGTAGATACTAATCCGCCTATTCTTCCATGCCAACCAAATCTCACTATTTTTATTTTGAATATCTTCTTTGAAGGAGATATGTTCATTATTTTCCAATAGGAGTTCATATTCTAGTGCACTAACCTTTTTATAGTTTTCAAATTAAGGCTTATCTCTTGTTTTAATCTAGCAAAGTAAAACTTTCCTTGTTTTGATTTAGCAAGTAAAATTTCCTTTAAATGTTGTTGTTCATGCGCTTGTATATTATCCTATTGAAGAGTTTCATACTCAAACCATCAACCTCATCATCATAAATAGTTCCATGATCTTCGCGTTGAGCACGACTAGAACCTCGATGATCTTCCGATTTTATTTCAACCACCTAAAACATAGAAGTCTCAATATCATTACTACCAATCATATTAGCTTTCAGAGAAGCTACTATAGTAGCCTCATTAAACCTAACATCATTGTTGATATAAATTAGTATGCTATATTATTGGACATTTCATTACAATAAAAATGGCTAAATACAACAGTTATGAATTCAGTCACATTTATCTAAATATGACGATTTCTGATTGTATTTAACTAAATACGATAAAACTGATATTTAGTAAGCCATCAAAATATGGCACTCAATAAATAATTTTAAGAAAACTAAGTATGTAGGTCTATATATGAATAAATGTATATAATCCATTTTAGAATTTATTCAAGATGTAGTATAATAATTAAAAGAATATTTTGCTTAAATTCAAATATTTATATTAATGAAAGATATAAAAGAACACAAGCAAAATATATTGTTCATAGTTAATTATTTAAATATTTTTTATTGGATTATAGAGAATGTTAAATATTTCCTAAAAATTAAGAAAATATTTTTAGTATGAAATATGTAATTTTGTAAAATTAAATAAAAAAATATATTATATTTAAACTATATTTAAACTCTATTCAATTTATTTCTTGTAAAATTATTTTATGTTGCCGGAAATATTTGAATTTTTTCCAAAACTTGAAAAAAGAATTTATTTGAAATACATTTTGTGTAAAAAAAGTTAAAGTGTACGTATTATTGTATAGTTGCCTTTCACTAATCTAAGAGCCAGATATGAGTTCATCTTCTATAGTTGCCTTTCACTAATCTAACGGCCACACATGAGTTCATCTCATCGAACGGTTGGAACATGAGTTCTAGATGTGGGGTTTAGGTCATCTCATTGCATATATATATACACTAGTATCATTCAACATCTTTCACATAAAGCAGCCGCCTTGTCCAAATAATTCATCTAAACCTAATTTATATCCCTAATTCAATCTTATCTAATTCAATCGAATCATTTTTAGCCGCACACAACATCTTGACCATCCCCAAATTATTTCATCGTCATGGGTTGTAAGTTTATTTTTCAATTTCATATCTATGAATTTTGCTATTTATAAGTTTAAATCATGATTATCTCTTTAGTAGTGTATTTTGTTGTCATGGATTATAAGTTTATTTTGTATTTTTAAGATCTATGAATTTTACAATTGACAAGTTTTCAATCTTATAGTGAAATATAAAAGTTACACAAGTAAAATATTTTCCTATTGATTTTGTTATAATTCTTAAAAATTTAAAATGTGCACTGATCCAATTTTTTTATTATTATCTATTTGTATCAAATGTAAAATTAAGGATGATGAGTTTTTTATTTCCAGCAATAAAATAGGGGAAAATAAATAAATTTGACAGTCCTGTTATATATAATTTTATTTTATTCACTTAGGGTGTCAGATGTGTTGTTCCAAATAATTAATTATGGTATATTTGTTTACTCCATGTGTTTGAGTGTAATGTAAAATAAAATTTCTTTTATGTACTTCCTATATCAGAAACAATAGAATGTTTTACTATAATCCATTTATGTGTAGATAATAATTACAACTTTTGATGAAGTCATGCAGAAGAAAAATACACAGCCAAAGTATTGTCTATCGAAAAGACATCGACAAGATCCTGAGCGTTTTACTGATAACGTAAGATCAAAAGCCTTCTTTCTTATAAACAACATAGTTTTCCTATACTTTGTATATATTTGTGGAACTTAAGTTGTTGATGAATTATTTGTTTTTAATACTTTGCAACCTCATTCTCTAACAAGGCTAGGGCGGTGTTTGGAATCTAAGGTGACAAAAGTTAATGGTGTGAATCAATTTGTGTTTCTTTACTGGTATATATTTCTGGCACTAAAGTTGTTGCCTTATTTTAACTGTTCTTAATTTTCCAGAGTGATATTATGAGAAGGCTCGAGCAGTCTTTGGAATCGGAGCTTGAAGATGATAAAGCTGACCGAATTCAAAATCACTTTTCCGAGGTTAGGGTAGAAGTTATACAGCTTATGATGAAGATATCCCATCGTTTACTAGCCATGCAGTAGCAAATTATGTTGGAGTGGTTTCAAGATAAACCGTTATTTATTTATATACAAACTCGTATTTTGTTTTTGTGAGTTGAACTCCTCATATATTTATGTGTGATATCTCCGGTTGCTTTTTTCTTTTCATTATATTTGATACTTCTAGTCATTGAGGATTGAACATATATATTGTTGGGTTTGTTAATCTAAACTTGGCATGACTTCCTTAAAACATGGATGCTGATGGACATGGCATGTTGACTCAATCCCTGGTTCGTGGCAAATAATGGATATATTTGGAGGATTTGTAGGGGTATTCACAGAATAAAAATCCCACTCATTTAGGCTTATTGTTAGGATTCAGTTTATTGTTTTCCTTCTTTCATGGGATATCATATATCTCTTTTCCCTTTATATTGTAATCGTTTTCCTCATAATAAAAGTGTGGTTCAGAGTTTTTGTTCTTCTCCTATGTCAAATACATTACAGGCAGTTCTTGTACCAATAATCTGGTATCAGAGCTTGGTCACGAAATTGATGCCCAAGTATATGCCTAGGGTATTTCAGATGGAGACAGATAAGAACAATGATGGAAGGATCCAGATAAACTACCCGATGTTGACTCGAGCAAATTATACGGCTTGGGCTGTGAAGATGAAGGTGTACATGCAAGCCCACGGTGTTTGGGAGGTTGTATCACCAAAGAATCCTACAGACAAGATTGATGAGAAGAAGGACAAAGTTGCATTGGCGGCAATATATCAGGCTATCCCTGAGGACGTACTCCTTTCAGTTGCAGATAAGGAAACGTCAAAGGGAGCATGGGAGGCTATCAAAACACTCTGTCAAGGTGCTGACAGAGCCAAGACAGCAAAAATACAAACCCTCAAGGCAGAGTTCGAATCTATGACCATGCAGGATTCAGAATCAATAGACGACTTCACCATGAAATTAAACGGACTGGTCACCAACATACGCTCACTAGGAGAAACAGTTGCAGAAAGCTATGTGGTTAAGAAAATATTGAGAGCAGCCCCTTCGAAATTTCTACAAATCGCCTCCACTATAGAACAGTTTGGAGATGTCGAGAAAATGACTGTGGAAGAAACTGTGGGATCACTAAAGGCTCATGAAGAAAGAATCAAGGGAAAAACTGAGTCAAAGGAAGGAAAGTTACTTCTCACCAAGGAGGAATGGGTCGAAAAAGAGAAGGAAGAAAGCAAGTTATTACTTACAAAAGAGGAATGGATGAAACGTTCAAACAAAGGTAACACTGAGACATCGTATGTGAGGAACAGGGGAAGAGGATACATCCGAGGTGGAGGTGGACGAGGAGACAAATCCAGAGTGCGATGTTTCAACTGTAACGCTTATGGTCACTATGCCATGGAGTGCAAGAAATCAAGGCGAGAAAAAGAAGATACTGAGGAGGCTCATTTTACTCAGATACCTGACGACGAACCGGCTTTACTCTTGGTTGAAAAAAGGAACGGTACACTGATTAACGAGGAACGAGTAAAACCAAAGTTGGGTCAAGGAGAAGACGGACAAATGGAATCAAATTTATGGTATTTGGACAATGGTGCAAGCAACCACATGACTGGCCAATACTCAAAATTTGACAAACTTGACACAGGGATAACAGGTCGAGTGAAATTTGGTGATGGTTCGATGGTACAAATAAGAGGCAAGGGGTCAATAACGCTGAGGTGCAAGAATGGAGAAACCAGGACATTGACTGAGGTATATTATATTCCCTCGCTTAGAAGTAATATAATCAGTCTTGGACAACTATCAGAAAATGGATATAGAATATCTATCAAGGGCGAAAATCTCTGGGTGCATGAAGAACAAGGTGCCTTACTCATGAAAGTCAAACGGTCTCTGAACAGGCTATATAAAATCATTATTTACAGCGGTGAGACAAAGTGCTTACTGACAAAAAATGAGAATGTGGGTTGGTTGTGGCACTCTCGTCTAGGCCATGTAAATTTCAAGGCGATGAAGCTCATGTCCTCGACAAACATGGTTTGTGGAATGCCAAAAATTGATCAACAACATGAGGTTTGTACGGGTTGCTTGATGTCAAAGCAAGTCAGAAAATCCTTTCCTCAAAAATCAAATTTCTCAGCAAAGAGACCACTTGAACTAGTTCACGGTGACTTGTGCGGACCGATCACACCATGTACTCCAGGAGGTAATAAATACATACTTGTTTTGATTGATGATTATAGTCGTGTCATGTGGACTTATTTATTGAAAAACAAAAGCGATGCATTTGATGCTTTCAAGAAGTTTCGTGTGATGGTTGAAAACAGCCCTGATAAGAAGAAAATCATGACATTCAGAACAGATAACGGTGGAGAATTTATTTCAAAAGAATTCTCTAAGTATTGCGAGGAAGCTGGAATTATCAGACACTTCTCTGCACCTTACTCACCTCAACAAAATGGCGTGGTTGAGCGACGAAATAGAACACTAATTGAAATGTCTCGAAGTTTATTGAAGGAGATGAATCTGCCAAATTATTTTTGGGGAGAAGCCGTCCGTCACTCTACTTACTTGATCAACAGACTTCCCACACGTGCATTAACTGGACTTACGCCATACGAAGCTTGGTCGGGTAAGAAACCACATGTAGAACATCTCCGTATTTTCGGTTGTATTGCATACATGAAACTGCCTGGTGTCAGCCTTAAGAAATTGGACAGCAGGAGCAAACCTGTTGTTTACCTTGGGAAAGAAACGGGTACAAAGGCTTTCAGATTATATGACCCTGTGACCAAGACAATTTCTGTGAGCCGAGATGTAGAGTTTGAAGAAAGGAAGGCCTGGAATTGGGGTGATAAAACGGAAGAAACACAGTCACCAGCAGGTACTTTCACTATATTCACAGGCATTTTAGATGAAGAAACTGAAAATGGAGCATCGAGTTTAAGCGGAGAATCAACACCAGACCCTATGCCGAGACACTCAAACTCTGACACTGAATCTGGTAATTTTGCTAGTCACAGTTCATCAAGTGTTTCTCCTGGAAGTGAAGCACACACACAGAGCTCACAAATTCCAGCCAGTCAAAATTCAACACCAACGCCACCTCGAAAATACAGAAACTTGGGCGATATCTACAACGAGACTGATCCGTTTGAGTTGGAAGATGAAGAACTATACCTCATGGGCGTAGATGAACCATCCAACTACGCACAAGCAGTGAAAGAAAGTGAATGGGCAAAGGCAATGGAAATAAAAATGGATGCAGTAGAAAGAAATGGAACTTGGGTTTTAACAGAACTGCCTCGAGACAGAAATCCTATTGATTTGAAGTGGATCTACAAAATCAAACGAGATGCAAATGGGAATATTGTGAAGTACAAGGCCAGGATTGTAGCAAAGGGCTATGTTCAGAAGCAAGGTGTAGATTATGATGAAGTGTTCGCCCCAGTCACACGTATTGAGACCATACGATTGTTACTTACAATTGCAGCAAAAGGACAATGGAAGGTGCACCATCTGGACGTGAAAACAGCTTTCTTGAACGGAGAAATTAAGGAAGAAGTCTATGTAAGACAGCCTGAAGGTTTCGTCAAGCATGGGAAAGAACACCTAGTTTATAAACTCATAAAAGCACTATACGGTCTTCGTCAAGCTCCAAGGGCCTGGTACTCCAAACTGAATAAATGTTTGGAAGAGATGGGTTTTGTCAGATGTGCCTATGAGCAAGCTGTGTACACGAAAAAAATTGGAAAGGATGTGCTTATAGTTGGTGTCTATGTTGACGACATTCTGGTGACGGGTTCAAGCACAAAGGAAATCGAGGAGTTTAAGAGGAAGATGGGACACAAGTTTGACATGAGTGATTTGGGGGAGTTGACGTACTATCTAGGCATCGAAGTCGTGCAAAGAAACGGTTATATCCAGCTAAAGCAATCAGGGTACGTAAAGAAAATTCTCAATAAAGCTGGTATGTTGCAATGTAACTCAGTTAAAATTCCGATGCACCCCAACGAAGTCATTAACAAAGATGAAGAAGGCATAGCAGTAGACCCTACGGAATTTAAGAGTTTGATAGGAGGATTGAGATATTTGTTACACACCAGACCGGACTTGGCATATTCTGTAGGGATCTTAAGTAGATTCATGGAAAGACCCACACAATTGCATCAGGGAGCTGTGAAACGTATACTTCGGTACGTGAAGGGAACTATAGATTTCGGACTGGTATACTCACAGAACAGTGATAATGAAGTGTTGATTGGATATTCCGACAGTGACCTAGCTGGCAACATAGAGGACAGAAAGAGTACCGGAGGCATGGTGTTCTATCTCAACAAGAGTTTGATAACCTGGGCATCTCAGAAGCAAAAAAGTGTCGCACTTTCTTCATGCGAAGCTGAGTTCATGGCGGCCACAACAGCAGCTTGCCAAGCTATTTGGTTGAGGAAATTATTAGCTCAAATTACCGAGTACGATATTGGTCCAGTCACTTTGTTCATCGATAATAAGTCCGCGATCGACTTGGCTAAAAATCCGGTGTTTCATGGGAGAAGCAAGCATATAGACATTCAGTATCACTTCATACGCGAATGTGTTGAGAACGGAGACATCATTGTAAAACATGTACGATCAGAGGAACAATGTGCAGACCTCCTCACTAAAGCTCTTACAGCTGTCAAGTTCGAAACCATGAGGAAGCTACTTGGGGTGGTGAAGTGCGAATAGACAAGTTTAGATTAAGGGGGAGTTTGTTGGGTTTGTTAATCTAAACTTGGCATGACTTCCTTAAAACATGGATGCTGATGGACATGGCATGTTGACTCAATCCCTGGTTCGTGGCAAATAATGGATATATTTTGAGGATTTGTAGGGGTATTCACAGAATAAAAATCCCACTCATTTAGGCTTATTGTTAGGATTCAGTTTATTGTTTTCCTGCTTTCATGGGATATCATATATCTCTTTTCCCTTTATATTGTAATCGTTTTCCTCATAATAAAAGTGTGGTTCAGAGTTTTTGTTCTTCTCCTATATCAAATACATTACAGGCAGTTCTTGTACCAATATATATGATATCAATTCATCCGTAGTCATCTCTGTTGGTTTTATTTTTAATCTAAACTAGCTGTTATGCCACATAAGGTCCACATGATTAAGTCATTGTCTGAGAGGAGAGTTTATAGGAGTCGTTTGAATAAGTGGAGAGGTGGAGTTTTATCAGGAGATAGTTGTTATTTGTTAGCCTTATCTGTAGTGGTAGTTTTACTGTCTTTTAGTTTAAATAATGTAAAGTAGTTATCTGTAATTTTTTATCAGCAAGAAATACAAAACGAATTTATACTCAGTTCTGGTGTTTTTCATTCCTTTTATCTATTCTACAACTGGTGTGTACTGTTGTTTAGCTTTTATTTGGTATTAGAGCAGGTGTTCGGTGAATGCCAAAGTACATGCCAAGGACTACGATAATGCTGAGCAAAAGCAATTACACGGCGTGGTCGATAAAGATGAAAGCCTTTATGGAGGCTCATGGGATTTGTGAGGCGATCAAGCCTGTGGACCCAAAGGCCGCAGTTAAAGAAAGAGTAGACAAGGTGGCATTAGCAGCCATCTACCAAGCCATCCCTAAGGACGTGCTCTTGTCCGTAGCTGAGAAGAAGACAGCTAAAGGTGCTTGGGAGGCCATAAAGACAATGTCCATTGGGGCAGATCGAGTCAAGAGGGCCAAGGTTCAAACACTGAGGGCAGAGTTTGAAATAATGAGCATGAAATATGAGGAGGCAATCGATGAGTTTAGCATGAAATTGAGTGCACTGGTCACTAGGAGAAATCGTGGAGGAGAGTTACATAGTGAAGAAACTGCTGAGAGCTGTTCATTCAAGATTTGTGCAGATAACCTCAGCCATTGAACAATTTGGACAGCTAGAAGAAATGTCTGTGGAATAGGCAGTAGGTTCATTAAAGGAACATGAAGAAAGACTTGGTGGACAAACTGAGAAACCTGTGGGTCAATTGATGTTAACTGAAGAGGAATGGGAGAAACGAAAATCCAGTGAAGGTCGTCTTCTATTGTATAGGGAAGAATGGCTTAAGAGGTCAAATAAAAGTCAAGGTACATCTAGCTATTAAGGACAGTGTGACAAGAGTAAAGTGAGGTGCTTTAACTGTCAGTTGTATGGACATTATGCGGCAAAGTGTCGTAAACCACGAAAGGAAAAGAAAAAGAAACTAGAGGCGAACCTTGCCCAAATACAAGATGACGAACCATCATTGCTCCTAACAGAATTGGAGAAGGTTAAAAATGACACGTTGTTACTTAATGAGAAAGGGCTGGTTCCAAAGTTATAGAAGGATGAGGCCAAGAAAGTCGAAGGTATGTGGTAGCTAGACAATGGAGCAAGTAACCACATGACAGGGTTACGCTCCAAGTTTAACGAACTGGATGAAAGGGTGACAGGGCAAGTGAAGTTCGGAGATGGCTCCCTGGTAGAAATAAAAGGCAAAGGCTTGGTGATGTTTAAATGTAAAAATGGCGAGGAACGAATCTTCCACGAGGTATACTATATTCCCAGTCTCTGTAGTAATATTATAAGCCTTGGGCAACTGTCTGAATCTGGAAATAAAGTCATAATTAATGGTGTTTTTCAGTGGGTCTATGATGATAAAGGACGACTTCTTATGAAAGTAAAAAGATCATATAATAGACTTTATAAAATTATTTTGGAGTCTTGTGAGGCATCGTGTCTTATGCCAAGTACAGAGAACACAACACGGCTTTGGCACTCACGCCTTGTTCATGTAAATTACCAAGCCGTGATATTGATGTGTGAGTAGGGGATGGTGCATGATCTACCTTCATTGATCCAACTAAAAGAAGTCTGTGCTGGATGCCTGATGTCAAAGCAGATAAGGAAATATTTTCCTTCTCAGGCAAATTTTCGTGCGAAATAACCATTGGAGTTGATTCACGGAGACTTATGTGGGCCAATAACACCAGCAACGAAAGCAGGTAACAAATACTTCTTGTTGTTGGTTGACGATTACAACAGGGTTATGTGGGTTTACTTACTCACCAGGAAGGATGAAGCACTTGGGGCATTCAAGAAGTTTAAGTTACTGGTTGAACGTGACTCAGAAAAGAAAGTAAAAATGTTGCGAACTGATAGGGGTGGAGAATTTTCTTCAAAGCAGTTCATAGAGTACTGTGATAACATGGGTATTTCAAGACAATTCACTGCTCCTTACACCTCACAGCAAAATGGGGTGGTTGAGCGAAGAAATCGTACTGTAGTGGCCATGACAAGAAGTTTATTGAAAGAAAGAAATCTCCCGTAACAATTTTGGGGGGAAGCAGTGCGCCATTCAGTGTACATTCTAAATCGATTGCCCACGTGTGCATTAACAGAGGTGACACCATATAAAACATGGTTGGGTAGAGAACCGAACGTTAGCCATTTACGAGTCTTTGGCTGTGTGGTATATATGAAGATGTATGGTGTACACACATCAAAACTTGATGATCGAAGTAAGAAAATGATCTATCTTGGAAGAGAACCGGGGACTAAGGCTTGCAGACTATATGATCCAGTTTTTGAAAAAATCTAGGTGAGTAGAGATGTTGTCTTTGAGGAGCAAAAGGTCTCGGAGTGGGACTCACAACCGTTAACTGATTATATTTCAACAGGAATCGCTGATTTTTCATAGTCAGTTCTTCTCACAGTTGTTGGGCATGATTTGACTCACACAGAAATTCAAGAGCCTCAGGTAGAGCCAGTTACGCCCAGGTACAACAGTCAAAGCTCGAGGAACAATAGTGAAAGCCCGAGCGAAAAAATGTCAGAAGCAACAACCGAAGGAGATACGCCTACAATTTTAAGTAGTGCTGCAAGCTCAAGTAACAACAGTGACAGTGAACCAAAGAGGTTCAGATCTCTAACTGAAATTTATGACGAAACTCAGCAGATCGAATTGGAGAATGAACTGATGTTGTTGGGAGTTGACGATCCAACTAGCTAAAGTCAAGCTGTGTGTGAGAAAGCCTGGAAGGTTGCTATGAAGAATGAGATTGATGATATTGAAAAAAATAACACTTGGAAGCTAGTAGAGTTACCACCCGGACACCAACCTATTGGACTGAAATGGGTGTATAAGCTGAAAAGGGACGCAACTGGTGAGATAGTCAAGCACAAGGCTAGGCTCGTTGCGAAGGGTTATGTTCAGAGACAAGGTATAATTTCGAGGAAGTATTTGCTCATGTTACACGTTTAGAAATGGTGAGATTATTATTGGCCTTGGCAGCCAAAAATAAGTGGGAGGTTCATCACTTAGACGTAAAATCGGCTTTTCTAAATGGCGAGTTCAAGGAAGTGGTGTATGTATCACAACTGGAGGGGTTCGTTAAAGAAAACAGAGAGCATATGGTGTATCGATTAATCAAGGCTTTATACGGTTTTTGTCAAGCACCACGAGCGTGGTATGCGGAGTTAAGCAAGTATCTTGGGCGATTGGGATTTCGTAAATGCCCTTATGAGCACGCGGTGTACACTAAACGGGAAGGAGATGAAGTTTTGATCATCGGTGTTTATGTAGACGATATATTGGCTACGGGGACAAGCTTGACAGCCATACTTAAGTTTAAGAAGCAGATGGGGGAAGAGTTTGAAATGAGTGATCTTGGAAACCTGACTCATTATTTGGGGATCGAGGTAGTGCAGAAGCAGGGGTACACGGAACTGAAATAAACAACATATGCTAAAAAATTACTCGAGAAGGCAGGGTTGAGCAAATGTAATCCATCAAACTATCCAATGTAACCCAAATTGCAGCTTGATAAAGATGCTGATGGTAAAGTTGTCGACTCCACGATGTTCAAGAGTTGCGTAGGAGGTCTCAGATACCTAGTACATACTAGGCCAGACATTGCCTACTCAGTTGGGATGGTTAGTAGGTTCATGGAACGACCGATAATGCTACATTTAAATGCTGTTAAATACATCTTGTGTTACGTGAAAGGAACACTAGAATACGGCATGGTTTATAGAGAGGGAGGTGGAAATTACATATTATCTGGATATTCTGACAGTGATATAGCTGGGAGTGTTGAAGACCGAAGAAGCACAGGAGGCATGGCATTCTACCTTAAGGAGAGCTTGATAACTTGGGTTTCACAGAAGCAGCACTGCGTAGCTCTTTCCTCATGTGAGGCTGAGTTTATGGCAGCTAAAGCTGTAGCATGTCAAGGGGTTTGGCTACGGAATCTGCTCACCTAAATCACAGATATGAAGCATGGTCCAGTGGTGATCTTCATTGATAATCGCTCTGCAATTGATTTGGCCAAAAACCCGGTGTTTCACGGAAGAAGCAAGCATATTGACATTCACTATCACTTCATTCGTGAATGCGTAGAACGTGGAGAAGTTATTATCAAGCATATACGGACAGAAGAACAGCGTGCAGACACCTTGACAAAGGCAATGTCAACTGTGAAGTTTGAGAAAATGCGTGCTTTGTTGGGACTTAGAATCTGCAGAAGTGAGTTTAGATTAGGGGGATTTGTTGGTTTTATTTTTAATCTATACTAGCTATTATGCCAAATAAGGTCCACATGAATAAGTCATTGTCTGAGAGGAGAGTTTGTAAGAGTCCTTTGAATAAGTGGAGAGGTGGAGTTTTATCAGGAGATAGTTGCTATTTGTTAACTTTATCTGTAGTGGTAGTTTTACTGTCTTTTAGTTTAAATAATGTAAAGTAGTTATCTACAATTTTTTATCAGCAAGAAATACAAAATGAGTTTATACTCAGTTCTGGTGTTTTTTATTCCTTTTATCTATTCTACAACTGGTGTGTACTGTTGTTTAGCTTTCAATCAATACATGCATATGATATGTTATGTGAATTCAATTGTGTATTTTGCTTAAGGCATTTAGTTTAGCTAACGAAATAAGGCTACTTAATTAGTATATTAATCTGCAGCTTGGTGTACTATTTTATACCAAATTATATTTGAGCAGTTCTAGGACAAACAGTTGTATGTTAACATGCAAAGACTTAAATTCCTCATATACTTGTGTGTGAAATCTCTGGCTTTTTTCTATCAAATCAAGGGTTTATAGAAAAATATGAAATTAACAAAAAACAATGATTCATTATAATAAAGAATGAAACACAACCCTGTTATACACTTACCTTTCAACTTTAATTTGCAACTACTACATCTCCTCTGCATCTCCGCTCTTACAAACTCAGTAGACTAGAATTACAAACCAAGTCACAATCAGTAAATGAAGTACCTGCTTCTTGAATTTCTTTCCTCCATACCCTTCAAGCCTAAATGGATGCCTTCATCTTCATCGGAATAAACCTCATTCTACATTCAACTACATTTAACTTGTTTTTGAACAGTTTTAAGGTTGTTAACACTTGGGAGAAAACCTGATATGATAATCCTTGCATGCTCGCATAAAGGGCCATCCAACCATCTGAAATAGTAATATTAATCACATAACAAAAAATGACAAATAACACTTGCAGTTTTTCATACCGTTTTAGCCACCATCCAAGCTCCACATACACACTTCTCAGCCATCAGTTTATTTTATGAATTTTAACAAGCATGTTATAATATACATATATATAATGTACATATTAGTTTATATAGATGGGAGAGAAGAAGAGGGAAAGTGTCAACAAATTTTAAGACCATTTAACACTCTAAAATTTTAAGACAAACAATAGTCCCGACCGAAGGGTGCATTTTGCAGCACCATAAATTCTCCTTGGTACAACGTGAAAATAGTTAAACTAGTACCAAAGTGACAAGGAAAACAAAAATATGAATGTGAAAAGCATTTAACCATTTTATTAACCACTACAAGAAAAACAGGTATTTCGTACCCAAGAATCGATAGGAAATGCCCCAAAATCGGTAGGAAATGACACATTTCCTAACGATAAGGAACGATAAGAAATTCCTAAGTGGAAAATGACATTGGTGGGAAATGAGTATATTAACAGTCAATATGGGCCCCATATGTTGATGTGGACAGCCACATGTTGAGGACCCACATACCAAGTAAGATGCCTTGTAGAAATACAAATTTGGTACTAGTGGTAGGATGGTAGGAAATAAGAGCAGTGGTAGGAAATGAGGCCACTTGGTAGGAGTTGTACCAGAAGGCGCCATGTAAACACCATTTTCTACCATCCTCGGTAGGAAATACCTTGTTGAAGATGGTAGAAAATAGCTTGAAGATGGTAGGAAATAACTTGAAAATGATGGGAAGTAGCTTGAAGATGATAGGAAATAGCTCACTTAGGGTCTCAGATGTGTTGTTCCAAATAATTAATTATGGTATGTTTGTTTACAACATGTGTGTGAGTGTACAGTTTTTTACACTTTCCAATCTTCATGTCTTGTATTGTATACACAGGGCTTAAAGACTTTAATTTTTTTCAAGATTTTGTTAATATTATATAAATTTTTCTTTTATAAGGAAGTTAATTCAAAAATAAGTGAACTTAATTGATGATTTGTTATTACCTTTGAACTTGGGGCTCAATAATTTATCTAATACATTCTGAGGTTATTGTTTTACTTGAAAAATAGAAAACTGAATTTATTATTTTATACAGTTTCAATTTCCAATATATATAAAGTGAAATCTCTTTTATGTACTACATATATCAAAAACAATAGAATGTTTTACTATAATACATTCATGTGTAATAAGTTAAATAGTTAAATACACAAATATATAGTAATTTTACAGTAGTAAGCATTTATTAATACACAAATATATAGTTAAATAGTTCAAGGTTTAATTTTACAGTAGTAAGCATTTAGGGTCCAAAGATATGTTTTTGTGTTTGTGTGGTTTTTAATTCTCTGCATATTGCAGTATTTGATAGATTGACCCAATTATAAATGGTTCTCATACATAAACATGATTTCCATACTTATTTAGTCATGATACAAGATTTATAATTTTTTAACTTAACTTTATGGTTTTTTCTATATTTGTATAAACTGTAGTTTACAGAAGACAAATGACATATTTTTGTCACTACTGTGTTAGATTTGTGTCTAGCAATAGAATGTTGTCGTTTATTATTTCTCGTGTTCTAAGTGTGTGTTCTTTCGGTGCACAGGTCAATTGCCACTGAGTTCAGGTTTCGATTGCATGACAAGTTCATCAGCTATATTTGAATTAAGACAATAGTAGTCAATCGGATATTTCCTTGGGCGCCTAATTTAAGAGAATGGCATTCATGTTACCAGAATATAACATGTTACCAGAATATAGGTTACTTCTAAGTTAGACGTAAAGAATGTAATTATGTAATGTGTTTGATTTAGAATTATTGATAAAACTTAATACAGTGATAATCGTGTATTTTGTTTTAATAAATGTTGATTGTCTTTTGGCAGTTTTAGAGTTTATTTTGAGTTTGCGATTGTATAAGATTTTGGGAGGTTTAGAATTTAAATTGGAAGCCGAAAATGGCTGGATACTGAAAAATTAGTAATTGGTTATTCTGGAAAAATAAACTTACGACGGTTGTTCTTCAAACATTCCGTCGTAAATTATATTTTATCTTATTAAAAGTGGGTCCCGTAAAGTAATATCCGACATTTTTTCCGTCGTAAATACATAACTTACGACGTTATTGTTCGTCGTATTCTGGTAACTTACGACGATATATTATGTCGTAAGTAGATTTATTATTTTATTCAGTATGTGGGCCCCTACTTCCTAACTTGCGACGCAATTTTATCTTGTGACGAAAAAATGAACATACTACTCGACCGAAAATGACGATTTTTTTTCGTCGTAAATGGCTCAATTACGACGATTTGAGTTCAAAAAAACCGTCGTAAATGGCGAGATTTGTTGTAGTGAGGTGAAAGAAGTTAATGGAGTGAATCAATTAGTGTTTCTATACTGGTATATATTTATGCACTAAAGTTGTTGCCTTATTTTAACTGTTCTTAATTTTGCAGAATGATATTATGAGAAGGCTCGAGCAGTCTTTGGAATCGCAGCTTGAAGATGATGAAGCTGCCCGAATTGAAAATCAATTATCCGAGGTTAGGGAAGAAGGTATACAACTTATGATGAAGATATCACATCGTTTACTCTCCATGTGGTAACAAATTATGTTGCAGTGGTTCCAAGATAAACAGTTATTTATTTATATACACACCGGTATTGTGGTTTTCTGAATTTTACTCCTCATATATTTGTGTGTATGTGATTTCTTCAGTTGCTTTTTTTTTCATTATATTTGATACTTCTACAAATTGATGATTGAACTATATATATGATATCAATTCATTCGCAGTCATCTCTACATACATATGATATGTTATGTGAATTTAACTGTGTATTTTGTTTAAGGCTTTTAGTTTAGCTATCAAAATAAGGCTAATTAATATATTAATCAGCAGCTTGGTGTACTAGTTTATACCAAAATATATTTGAGCAGTTCCACGACGAATAGTTGTATGTTTACATGCAAATTGGTTTTGTTTTTTTTCTGACTTAAATTTCTAGTTTACTTGTATGTGATATCTCCAGCTTTTTTTCTACCAAAACAAGGTTTATAGGAAAAATATGAAACTTAACAAAAAAACAATGATTCATTACAATAAAGAACGAAATACACCGGTTATAAATTTAACTTTCAACTTTGTTTTGCAACTGCTACATCTCCACTATATCTCCACTCTTGCAAACCCAGTAGACTAAAATTATAAACCAAGTCACAATCTGCAAATGAAGTAATTGCTTCTTGAATTTCTTTCCCCTATACATTTCAAGCCTAAACATATGCCTTCATCTTCATCCCAATAAACCTCACTTCTACATTCAACTACATTTAACTTGTTTCTCAACATTTTTAAGGTTGTTACCTCTTGGCAGCAAACCTGTATGATAACCCTTGCATGCTGGCACAAAGGACCAACCAATCACGTGAAATAGCAATATTAATTATGTTGGAAATAATATATAATTCAAAATTATTTGAATTATTTTTTGGATTGATTTTGATTAGGTTGATAGAATTAGAGTTTAAATATTTATTAGATAAAATAGTTTTTGAATTATAGATAAATGATTAGGGTCACATATTTGTTAGGTGTATTGGTTAAATGTACACCTACATAAAGAGGGTTGCAATATATTTTTATTAAGGAAAATTTAGTTTTATTTTTAGTTTACTCTTTTTATAATACTTTTTTATCACATCATTTATTTATAAAAATCTAATAAATTACATAACAAAAAGTGGCTAACAACATTTGCACTCTTTCATGCCGTCTTACCCAATATCCAAGCTCCACATACATACTTCTGAGCCATCAATTTATTTTGTGAAAAAAATAAATTCAACAAGTATGTGATATACATATATATAATGTACATATTAGTTTATATAGATGGGAGAGAAGAAGAGGGAAAGTGTCAACAAATTTTAAGACCATTTAACACTCTGAAATTTTAAGACAAACAATAGTCCCGACCGAAGGGTGCATTTTGCAGCACCATAAATTCTCCTTGGTACAACGTGAAAATAGTTAAACTAGTACCAAAGTGACAATGGAAACAAAAATGTGAATGTGAAACGCAGTTAACCATTTTATTAACCACTACAAGAAAAACAATTATTTTCTACCGAGGAATCGATAAGAAATGCCCCAAAATCGGTAGGAAATGACCCATTTCCTACTGATAAGGAACGATAGGAAATTCCTAAGTGAGAAATGGCATTGGTGGGAAATGAGTATGATAATAGTCAATATGGGTCCCACATGTTGATGTGGACAGCCACATGTCGAGGACGCACATACCAAGTAAGATGCCATGAGGAAATACAAATTTCGTACGACTAGTGGTAGGATGGTAGAAAATAAGAGCAGTGGTAGGAAATGAGGCCACTTGGTAGGAATTATACCAGAAATCCATGTAAACACCATTTCCTACCAGTCATTTTCTACCATCCTCGGTAGGAAATACCTTGTTGAAGATGGTAGGAAATAGCTTGAAGATGGTAGGAAATAGATTAAAAATGGTGGGAAGTAGCTTGAAGATGGCACTACGTCATAAGTGCACATAGACAACCCCTACTATAAACTTGCATAAGGCCTAAATGGTATTGCATAAGGTAATAGGCAACACTAGGGAGGGGTTTCCAATGTGGACGTGGCCGTCGACCCCTAATGCAACACTTTGTGCAACACCTGTAAGTATTGCATTATGCTGATTTTGCAATAGTAGAGGCAAATATTGGCAACAACAGTTAGTGATGCATAAGGCATGACGGGACCTTACACTCGATCCTATGTGGCAAGTGACACATCAGATGCCAGTTCAGCAGCAGGGGTCCACATAACCACGTTAGCATGCCACGTCAGCATGGGTCCCATCCTGCCATGTCAGCATTGGGTCCCATCCTGCCACGTCAGCATTGGGTCCCACATTGCCACGTCACTGGGTCCACAAATCCGCGTCAGCAGTGGGACCCTTATCTCCATGTCATATGTGGGGCCCACTTTATTTATGCAACACTATTTTAGTGCATATGCAACATCAATTTCATTCATTTGCAACAGTATTATAATCATGTGCAACACAATACAATGCATTACGCAACATCATATTTTGGAAAATGCAACACTTGCAAACATAAATTTTGGACATAATTGGTCTATTTTTACGTAATACCTGCCGTAAGTGGCATCCAACAATAACAGCCTTATCAGACATCCGACAAAAACAACCTTATCAGGCATCCAACAAGTTCTAAACATTCAAAACTACTAAACTACATACACCCAATTCTATCTTTAAAACACCGAAAGTACATCAAATCTTTCTTGTGAATACATTTTTTGTATTCTCAAAGATTTTGTGAAGGTACTCATTTAGCACCTCATCCAGTTTTGCCTCGGTAAGGTTTTGCTCCTCATTTAGTATTCCCCTAGTCCGTTCATTTGGTAAATTCTGAGAACAAAAACAATAGTAAGTGATAGTGCGAATGAAAAATATACGATAAAGATGAGGAGAATGGCTTAAGAAAACTAGCGTTACACAGGCCATTCAATTGTATATTTAGCATAAAAAATTTGAGAAAATAAAACAAGTAAACATCGCAAACACCCTCGTGCGCCCAATAGGATACATATTCCATTTGATACTAAAATGATGCTATATATATTATGAACAGGGAACTATAAAAATAAATGCCGATTTCTATTTTAAATTTCACAGTATAGGAACTTTATCTTTTAAATATAGTTTGCTTAATAACAATTAAAGAAAAATGTTAAAATTTATCGATAAACAAATATGATTTGAAACAGTTCCTTTGTGTTTGGACCAATATCAACATGTAGAATTTTAAATTACATATTATATTATATATTTCAAACGTATATAAATACATAATTTCAAAATTAAATACTAACAAGTAACATGTTTTAACCCCATAGATGCTTCGAATCCTCCTATTGGAGCCCCTTCTTATCCCTGTCATTGTAAACCAACCTTCAACCCCCCCTTTTTTTCTGATGTCTTATCCATCAAATATAGAATTTGCTAAATATTTCAAAGAAAATGTGAGTGAGTGAGTATGCACTTACTATTTCTTATTTTTATGATAGAAAGCAACAGAATTTTGCATGTGAAGCTGCAAAAATGACAGCATTTCTTTATCCTTTTTATCTCTCTCTACAAAACCCAATGTCTCCTTTACGTACACACAATATAGTCCATACATATGGCAAGTCGCTGCTTCTTCACACGCTACAAGCTTTGTATCACCTGTTGACGTTATAACATGCATATCCATTATTCGTTTAATTACATTATAGGGATAAAAATAATTGACAGAGTCAAGAAGCTGTTTTAAAATTAACATTAAGCTCAGTCAACATGTTATTTCACACAACTAAGCTTATTATAATCAAGTAAATAAAACCTTTAAGATAAGATAGGTGCCCAAATCACATATATATGGAAAATGATACATGCTTCAAGTTCTGACGCAAGTATACTTAAGCTGAAGTGACGGGCTGCCTCCATCTGCACCGCAATATCCACTCCTTGCCCGTAATACTGCTAACATCTATAGCTGCCTTCCTACTGAAGGTCTTTGGTTTCCCTTTCAAGATTTTGCCATTACCAGGGAAACATGATGACATTCTGTCTTCTTCACTTTGAAATATCTTCAGGAAGCAAGAAGCAAACTCTTCCCACATATTGCATTATGCATACGTGTCATCTAAGTCCAAGGTTAACATCTCTCTCAGTTTTCTGGCACTATAATCCCATGTAAATTGGTTATCCGAAACACATCAGGTTCTACAGTTTCCAAGTTTAAAATTGAGGCTCTGTCAGAGCTACACGCTTAAAAGTAACTTATAGTCAATATATGCTAAAACATTAGCATGATGATCTCAGGATCCCTGCACTCTTCTTTTCAATACACAAGGGTTTGTTTGAACAAAATTGTCTACTTCTATTTTTTTATAAACTTTAAAAGAACTAGGTTCATCAAAAAGTCTAGGAAACTATGATTACAAGAGCTAAAGTATTCCTGTCATTGTCTAGATGATAGACACCAGTTGTGCTGATAAGATATAAGTGCTTCTTGCAGAAAAATACAAATTTTTCATAAAATATGCAACATATAAGAAAAACTTATTTAAACAATACTTTTTTCAAATGTGCTCGCCTACACTGATGTAAAGAGCTAATAGAAGGCCATTTTTTATATTAAGATAGTCACCTAGATTGATTGTTGCTTTTTTCAGTATGAATATAAATATGCCTGCATATGACCTATAAATTTATATAGGTCTTCACTTTGATTATAGCTAATGAATAATAACATATCTATGTTACAGTATTGTTCCCGTTTATCTTTTAATGACACTACAAATAACATAAAACTTTAAAGTGAGTTTCTGAGTCAGGCCTAGTGCCAACATCACAGAAAAAGCAATTGCAACACACTTAAGTTTATAATGAAAGTTCAGAGATACAAAATAACCCTGCCTATATTATTAGGTAAAAGAAAAAACAGTGCCATGTATATCTTACTGAATATGCTAGTAAACTTTATTACTTGTTGGGATGATTCGGGACTTTTTTCCTTAAATAGATAGTACCGAGACTGGAAGCAATGACAAATTTCATGTTTCCAAATCCTTTGTAATGCTGAGAATTAATATAGGAAATACCCTAAGCTTGAGTTAACAAAATATTCTAATACGTGTATTATCTTCAAGCAGCCAGATTACTTTCAACTATTAATAAATTATTGTAAGACCTATTCTTTAAAACTAATAACTTGACAGAGATTCCGCATACATACCAGGTTAAGTCTAATTAAGAACAACTTTAGCATGCAGGGTATGGTGCACCAAGCATAATTTTAGATTAAACTGTTGTAACATGAATCGATAAGAGTTTACTGCATTTACAATAAAACTGTTCTAACATGAATCGATCATTCTATTTTTATCACTGCATTTACTTCAGTAATTTTAGATTACTTGCAAGTCAATGCGGTATAAGAAGATAAGAGTTATGCAGTAACTCGATGTAATTAAATATAATACCATTCCAATTATCCAAGAATTTCTAAGCTCACTAGTAATTTTTCCTGTTGCTTCAACTTCTTGATTCTAATCTTCAATGCTAGTGACATTAAATTGAAAACTAATGATGAACACTAGTGCATAGAAATATAAACAGAGCTTATCAGGGGAACTAAAAGTGAAAACAAAGCTACGACATCCATTAAGATTAAAAATAAAAATACATTAGAAGAACATAAACTTCATAGATTAAAGTACAACAGAAGAACATAAACTGCAAAGTGTTAACATTACAATCTAAAATCATCACTAATGTTGTAAAACTGAATAACATATGATCATGACATTTTTCTTTATTTTATTGTTGTAAAAAGAGAGAAGTGAGTGTAAATTAATACCAGAAGAAGCAGAAGGCTAAAATTGTTACTAAAATAGATCCGCAAAATCATATCAAAACAACAAGGCACAAAAATACGCAAAGCTAGGATTCTTCGAATTAATACCAAGCGATTTAATCACAGCACCAATCAAGCTACTTCCAGTGATATAAATCCCCCTATCAAACACACAATACAACATCAATATAATTCAAACTAAATTACAGTTATACATACATTATTACACAAGCCCAAAACACAGAGAAAAGAAACCCTGAATTATAATTTTGAAACACAGGAAATTATAAACCCCAAATCAAAAGCCCTAAAAAATATACCCTAAATCAAAATACTAAAGACCCAAATCAAAATATCCATGCCCCAAATCAAAGCCCTAAAAATAAACCCTAAATTAAAATACTAAATCCCCAAATCAAAAGCCCTAAAATTAAACCCTAAATTGAAAAAAAGTTCAAAATATCTGCAAAATTACCTGCAAAATGCACCAATGTAAAGCCCCCAAAGTATCTGCAAGTTGAAAACGAAGGTCAGATTTAAAAAAAACGTTGCCCATACTTACCAATTGAAAGAGTTTAGAGAGTCAGAAGGAGAGAATGAATATCTGCCTTCAAATATCAGCACAGATATTTGGCCACCCAAATATCAGCTCAGATTTAGAGAGAAAGAGTGAGAAAGAGAGAGTGAGAAAGAGTGAGAAGGAGATAAGGAGAGAAGGAAAGTAAACTGTGTCTCAACATCATTTAATTATTTTTTCAATTTTTTATTAAATATTTACAATTTTAAATATTATTAGAAAGTTATATAACTAATGTAAAATATATGTCAAAATAACACAACAATGATAAAATTAATCGGAAAGATTATTTGTATAATTAAATTGTTGAACAAGAATTTTAAAAAAAATAAAAAATCATGCGGGACAAGAATCTACAAGGAACCCGTGTTGACCATAATTTGAATATTGTAAAAACACATGATATAAAATCTAATTTTTTTTAAAAAGATTACACATCTCTAAAATTAGTAGATAATAATATCCATACGGTTGGATCGTTGAACAGGAATTTAAAAAAAATTGAATCACCACTTGGGACAAAAAATGGTTATAGGAACCCGGGTTGACCGTAATTTGACTATTATAAAAACATACGCTATAAAATCTAATTTTTTTTAAAAAAATTTACACATTTTTAAAATTATTAGGTATCATCATCTGTACGATTGGATCATTGAACAAGAATTTTAAAAAAATAGAATAATCACTCGGGACAATAATAGGTAATAGGAACCCGTATTGACCGTAATTTGACTATTAAAAAAGCACATGATATAAAATCTAATTTTTTTTTAAAAATTTAAAAATTTATAAAATTAGAAGGTAACATCATCCGTACGGTTGGATCATTGAACAAGAATTAAAAAAAAATAGAATTACCACTCGGGACAAGTCTTGGTTATAGGAACCCGTGTTGACCGTAATTTGATTATTATAAAAACGCACGATATAAAATCTAATTTTTTTAAAAAATATTTAGACATCTTTAAAATTAGTATGTATCATCATCTGTACGGTTGGATCGTTGAACAAAAAATTTAAAAAAATAGAATCACCACCCTGAACAAGACTATGTAATGTGAACCCGTGTGCACCGGGGTTTGACTATTAAAAAAGTACGTGATATAAATGTTTTTTTTTAAAAAAATTACACATCTCTAAAACTAGTAGGAAACAACATCCGTATGATTGGATCAATTAAAAATTATTTTAAAAAAATTAGTACATGAATATAATAAAATAAATTTTAAGAATAGTACAATAACTAAGGCAACACTAAATAACCTACTGCAACACCAGAAAGCAAATGCAATGGATGAAGTGCTACATCAGGTGCCATGTCAGCAAGTGGGCCCTAGTCTGTGCCACGTCAGCATATTGGGCCCCATATGTGGGATCCACTGGTGCCACATCAGCATGCAGAAGTGGTGTGCCACGTTAGCATGCCACGTCACCTGTGAGCCCACATGTGGGGCCCAAAATGCTGATGTGGCATGACACGTCAGCATGCCACGTCAACACCCATGGGTCCCCACCATGCCACCTCATATTTATTTTCCATGTCAGCATTTATTAAATAAAAAAAATATCTAATGCAACGCTATGACATCTACTGTTGCATGTTGCGCAACACTAGCAGTTATTACCAACGGTAGCTTCAATGTACTACAACGTTTTCACCACTGAGTTGCAATAAACTCAAAATTTTATAGATAATGCAACGCTTTTCGTGCAACGTTGGATAAAAACTGTTGCATATGTGCACTTATGGCGTAGTGTGGTAGAAAAAAGCTTGAATGTGGTAGGAATTTCTAGTTAAGATTTAAAAAAATTCATTGATTTAATATATAACATATTTCCTAACAATATCAATATCTAAATCTCAAATATACAACGAAAATCGAAAATCGTACATCATAAAATATAATTAATCTTACAACTGTCATTTTATTTAAAATTATATACCATACAAATCTATTAAAATTACAAATATTACATAAAATTAAAAATTGGGTTAAACTCCAAAATTAATCTCCCCAAAGTGGGTCATCATCGTTTAATCCTTCATCAACGTACCACATCATTTTTTTCATTTCTTTATCTTCAATCCATAAATTCCAGTTTGTTTGTATTAGGTCCTATCAATTTACATAAGAAGTAAACAAATAAAAATTAGTATCGATGAATAAAAAACCAATACATAAATAACGTATTCAAAGAAACTAAAATACACACATGAAAGCAATTGACATGAAGGAGGTGAGGTGATCAAATACGATTAAGAGATGTATGTAAACTGAAATTTTAGTGAAGTGAGTTAAGTGAAAATAGTTGATGAAAGAGGGGAGATGGAGATGAAATGACATTAAAAAGAGAGAAGAGAGAAGAAGTAGAGGATGAGTGGTGTATCTTGGAAAGGAACCTGGAATAATAGGTAGCAGACTATACGATCCCAAGAACGGAAGCTTACATGTTAGCAAAGATGTTGTGCTACAAGAAGGTGACACCTGGGTGTGGGAACAAAACAGAGGAGATGAGGTTTCTTTCCTGGGCAGTTCATCGAAATGGGAGAACAAAAGAATGTGACCGAAGTAGAAGATGCGGAAATTGAGTCACCAACTCCATTACAGACAGCACCTATGCAATCGTCTTCTGTGTTGTCAACGACACCCACAACAACTGTTACACCAGAAGGAACCAGTGGCATGTCTTCTGCACAAACCAGTGAACCAAGACACTTCAGGTCACTGGAAGAGATTTACAATGAAACTAAAATCATCGATATGATCGACGATTTGATGCTTTTGAAAATTGAGGGGACAACATCGTTTGGTGAAGCTGCCAAGGAGAAGGAGTGGCAAGATGCAATGCAAGTAGAATTTGACACAATTGAGAAAAATGAAATATGCACTACAAGAAATTTCATTATTACCAACGCCAGATTCGGTTGGCAAATCAAGCAAATCCGTAGGTAAAAGACATTCCTAACGAAACGCCCACTGAACTAGACCGTTGGAGGAAACGTCGTTGGGAAGCACCTTACTAACCGATTGAGTGTTCGTTACTAAATTAGTAACGGATTAATAACAAACTAATAACACACCACCTCTTCAGAAACTAACAAAATAAACACCATAAACTAACAGAATATTTCGGTTGCTAAATATAGCCACAGAATTCTAATGGAAATCTGTTATTAAAAAATAGTAACAAAATAATATCGGAATGTCAGTTGTTAAATTTAGTAACAAAATAAATACCAATATATTGGTTGCTAAATCTAGTAACAAAATTCTAATGAAAATTTGTTGTTAAATTCAGTAACAAAATGCTATCGAAACATCTGTTGTTAAATTTAGTAACAAAATAAACACCAATATTTTGGTTGCTAAATCTAGCAACAAAATTCTAATGAAAATCTGTTATTAAATCCAGTAACAAACTAGTATCAAATAAAAATCTGTTGTTAAATTTAGTAACAAAATAACCAACAAGGAATTAATAGGCTATCCGTCGTTAAATTTGGTTAAAAAGAACCAAACAAAATGTATGTTAGTAAATTTAAAAACACACAACAGTTTCCCAACAAAATAAATATCAAAAGAAACACTTGGCTAATATCCAAATTCCAAATTGGGAGTAAGAGTTAAGTTATCTCAACCCCTTGGAATAGTACACCAACATATCCAAAAGCAAGCCTTTAATTCTGCTGAGGTACTAGTTATACTATCACAGTTCACAACCAAGTGTTCACCCTTGCAACACTATTATAGTGTCATACAACAAAATACAGTCAAGTGCACAAAATATAGTCAATTGCACCATGAAAAGTCTAAACTAGTTAACATGCGAAACTAGTTAACATACTAAACTAGTTACTCATCATCATTCTCGCTTTCCAGATCAGCGTTAGGAGTGGTAGGGGACTGAACAGCTTGAGCAGAAGTAGCCTCGAGAATTTTGGCAATTTGGTTCTCCATTTTTTTCATTTTATCCTTAATCAATTTTAATTCCTCTTGCAACTTCTGATTTTCTGCATTGGGAAAGGATGAACTGCAAGTAGGAGTAATCTTTGAGCCATAAAAGATACTTTGCGATGAACCAACTCCATAGACCCTCTTTTTCTTGTCAACACCTCCTGCTGCCTCAAGAAAAATAGCATTCTTATCAACAGGCTCTCCAGCTTTCTCATGGAGCTCACAAAGTCTCAGGAATATTTCCTGCACCCATCCACAGTATTACCGGCTATTGAACATAAAATTGATAAAATTAATTGTAACCAAAGAAACAACATTTCCTTCCTACTTAAGCACATTTCCCCAGTAGAGTAATCTTCATAACAACCCAAGGTCATGTATAAAACCGCAATTCTAAGAAATCACAATGTGCATAACAATTCATACCAACATAAAAATTAAATTGTCTTTCATATGTCGGGTATTTCATTTTTCCAGTTTAAGACCAAATTAGACCAAATCTAAATATGTCTAAAAATATCAGCGGTTAAATTTAAAGATTCGACCAAAACTATGTTAAACATATAAATCACAACATAAAGAATCTGGTTGCACGTATAGTAATATCAAATAGATGATGATTTAATAATTATTGGTCACATTGAATACAAATAATTGGTAGATTAATATGCATACCCTTCACGCAACAACAAAATGGTCAAAAAGCGGAAGAACCACATAAGATAATACTGACATAAAAAAATAATTAGGCAGAGGAAAGGAGGAAAGAATTCTCCAACTCCTAATTTATCTTGTACTTGTAATTTATCTTGTACTTATAATTTTTTACCATTTTTGCATAAAAGCAAGCTAAAAATAAGCACATACGAAAATTAAAATAACTTACATATGTTTGTTGGCTTTTTTTATCAACCCAAATCCTTTCGACACCAGAGTCAAGGTCATCCTCATCATCGTCGTCATCCTCGCCATTCTCGCCATATTGCAAATTCTTCTTTTTCTTCACACGTTTAGTGTGCGTCAATAAAAACACCTGATCTGCAGTTGGCTCGCGATTGTACTTCATTTTCTATAAAAATGAGCAGCACACCTTAGAGCATGGGATTATAATTTAAAAAAAACATATAATATATCAATAAAAAATTACCCAACGAGCTGCAACCGTCCTATGGGAGGCAGAACCGCTCGTGTGTGTTGAATGGTGGCCATCAGCCCCGCCGCAATGATTATTTTTCTGAATCATCGACTTCCTTTGAAAATCTGGAGATTGCCAAAATGTTACCCATTTCTCATAAACATTCTGGCCAAGTCCTGAATGTCGTTCTTCACCCTTTTCCCAGCGAGCTCGAGCAACACTACACACTTCTGAATACTTCTTCCGTGCAGTTATTAACCAGCCCCGATATACCACTGCATCCAATTGCTTCCACACAAAATATTTCTACAACAATAAACGACTCCTTGTTACAAAGCAATTCATAAATTCAAGTACAAGAAGGAATGAAATTACAAGATGTGTATTTACCTTAAATTCCTCAAAATAAAAATCTCGAGTTTCTTTTGAAATTGACTTCCAGTTATATCCTTCAGGCTCAAGTCTCTCGTATATGATTTTCCTAATCCTAGAAGAGCACTGATTTGACGGTTCCAACCTTAAGAAAACAAAATTTATGCAAGGCATATGAATAACACTCCTAAATTTACAAAACAGAAACAATTTTGCGATAAAACAATTAAATAAAAACTTACACATCGTCAATAACTTCTACTTGAATCCGTCCGTCAATATGTGTAGAGCCAATGGACCAACAACCAAAATTATTAGCAGCTGTAGAAGATAAATTTAGTGTGTTTGGTGTCAGTTGATGTGATTGAGCAGAGAGCTGCTGGGATTGTTGTGACTGATCTGGGGTGTTTGGCATTGAATGAGATGTGTGCTGGGATGCCTGCTGTCTTGATTGAACAGGTGATTGTTCTTGTGATTGAGTTGGTCTGCTTCCAGTGGGACTCCCAAAGTCAAGCACTTCCTTGTTTTTCTAAAATTAATTGACATATGAACTTTAGTTCCGTGATTTTGATTATGCACCAATCCAATTATAATATTGTATGTAACTACAATGCATAATGGAATTAAAAAAAATATGTATGTGTGTTACTTGTTATCAAACACAGTATACAAACAAAGTATATTTTTTTATGTGTATTACTTGTAATCCAAATTATAAAATTGTATATAACTATAATACACATTGTATGTCTGAAAAATACCTAGCTTACAATAGAGGGAAAAACAAATCTTGTTAATATTTTTCTAATCAGAAATAATTCATCACTTACTTGTTTGTTGTAACGATGTTCTGATCGAGCTGGAATCCTCTTTCCTAATGGAGTTGAATTGCATTTTCCTGATTTTTCTGTTACGCGTTCTGCAGATTGGGCTGGTTTTCTTTGTACTGATTGAGTTGAATTTTGTTGTCCAGGTTTTTTTGGTACACGCTGTGCAGATTGGGCTGGTATGCTTGATTTTTGCGATACGCGCTCTGCAGATTGGGCTGACATGCTTCTGGAAAGCCCCTCCTTTATTTCCTGAAATTAATTGCATTTTGATTAATATATATGATGGGTTCAAATACCCTGTTCACTTGTATCCACTAATGAAACAATTAGTATGAATTGGGAACTTTCCAAATTTCTACAGATAAATGGGATTAATAAATAGTTGATATTGTTGAAATATGGCATCAACTAAATAGTAATATTTCAAGTTTCTTGATTAAGAAATTAAATAATTCTGACTATAAAGATCATTCTAATGTATATTGGCTACCCTGTGTCTGCAATATATTAAATATGTTGTTATATAAAGATGATGCGTTAGGAATGCAGTGCTGTTGAAGGGCGCCTGGTGTACTCTCATGATAGATAAGTTTATAGACATATGATATTGCAAGCAGACTATGTAAGTGCAAAAAGAAATGCTATGTAAGTCCAAATATGTAATAGTGCAATACGATGAAACTAAGCACAAAAGCACTGCAGATTGGACTTCGAACTTACTCTGTTGGTGAAATGATCATCTGATCGAGCTGTCACGCGCTGTGCAGATTGGACTTGTATGCCTGGTCTTGATTGAGTTGAATTTTTCAGTCCAGAATTTTCTGGTATACGTTTTCCAGATAGCGTTGGTATGCTTCCAGCAGGGCACATATCCATCAGGAAATTTTAGATCTTTCAACCATTCACACACTTTTTGCTTTTGCTTTTTGTCTAAGCTATAACATGCTTTCGGATACTTCCGTGTCAATTCATCAATTGCTAACTCTGGTCTTCGACAAATCATTGCAATATCATCTCTTGCCTTAGAATTATCTTTCGTTTTTCCTTCAATGGCCATGATAGTGTTGAAGATATTTTCAAAGACATTTTTCTCAACATGCATGACATCAAGATTGTGTCTAATCGTTAATGTCCTCCAATATGATAAATCCCAAAAGATGCTTCTCTTTTTCCATCCACAGTTGTAAGCTTGAATGACTTTAGCATTGTGCTCAGCACCTCCCAATTCTGTAATTTTCATCAAACCAAGTGACTGAATTTCTTGAAACACATCTTCACCTGTTCGGACCGGAGGGGCAGATTCAGTCACTATCTTTCCCTTTGTAAACCAGTTTTTATTCTTTCGAAATGGATGATTGGCGGGTAAAAACTTTCGATGATTATCAAACCATGTAGTCTTTCCACCATGTGAAAGATTATATGCATCATGATCGTGAGCACAATGAGGACAAGCTAAATGGCCAGCAGTTTTCCATCCAGACAACATTGAATAAGCAGGGAAGTCACTAATAGTCCACATCAATGCAGCTCGCATACGAAAATTTTGTTTCAAAGAATTATCCCATGTCTCCACACCAACTTCCCACAACATTTTCAACTCAGCAATCAATGGTTGAAGAAAAACATCTATCTTCTGTTTTGGATTTTTTGGCCCGGGCACAAGTACAGACAGAAACAAGTATTGCTCTTTTGAACACATCCACGGAGGCAAATTGTATGGAGTCACTATAATTGGCCAAGAAGAATATTGTTTACCTGTTGCCCCAAATGGTTGAAATCCATCAGCAGAAAGCCCCAATCTAACATTTCTCGTCTCTGAGGAAAATGAGGGATGTGCTCTATCAAATTGTTTCCACTCCTCCGAGTCTGAACAGTGACGCATCACACCTTCTTCTTGATCATGTTCAGCATGCCATCTCATATGGGTTGCTGTCGTAGGTGAAGCATACAATCTTTGTAATCTCGGTGCCAATGGAAAATAGATCATCCTACTAAAAGGAACTTTCTTTCTCTCCTTCTTGGATCTGTTAAGTCTTGTTTTGTATCTCGCATGTGAACAAAATTTACATGACTCTATATTGATGTCTTCACCCCAGTATATCATGCATCCATTAACACAACAATCAATATGCTCGGAAGGAAGCCCCAATTCTTCCATATACTTCTTCGTGTTGTAAAAGCTATCAAGAAACATATTATCTTGGGGCAAGATGCCTTTGAAGAACTGTGACGTCTGATCATAACATGTCTCTGACCAATGATGGTTAGATTTCAAATTTAACATCTGAGCCATAGCGGACAACTGAGAAGTTTCACAACCTTCGTATAACTCTTTCTCAGAAGACTTTAGAATATCATACAACTTTTGTGCCTCTGCATTTGGAATCTCCGGATCAAAATTTGGACCAGCAACATCGATCACCATGTTATACATTAGGTTGACATCATCTCTTTCACCTTGGGTATTGGAATGATGTGTGGAGGACTGTTCTCCACTTTGTCTAGCCACATATGGCTCTCCATGTCGATCCCACACATAATAACCCCTCACAAATCCTTTTTTCAGTATATGTAATTTCACGGTCTCCGCATTCCAGAATTGACGATTCTCACACTTGAAACATGGACATTGAATACTTGTCCCATTCATGGACTCTTCTCGAGAAATAACA
Organism: Apium graveolens; assembly: GCF_009905375.1. Lineage (NCBI taxonomy): Eukaryota > Viridiplantae > Streptophyta > Magnoliopsida > Apiales > Apiaceae > Apium > Apium graveolens. The sequence continues at coordinate 274,966,687 of NC_133655.1, forward strand.
TATTGCATAAAATTTTCCAACCCATTAATAAAATTTCGAGTTAAAAATCCCCGACTATCTTTTCTTTGATACATCCAATCCCGATCATTATTCATTTTAAACGTTTAGTAACCTGCAAAAAATATCAAATAATTATACGTACATACAGTTTAAGAAAAATATCAAATAATTTATATGTTAATTAAAACCCAAATTCACCAGGTATCTAAATGAGCAGAGTATAACCAAATATCTAAATGCACATATCCTCCATATGTTAATTAAAGTACATGTTCATATTTTAACAACATTTAACAGATCAATATACTTGGTCACTAGCAAGATAAATGCAATATCTGTTCAAATTGACAATAATAAGAAAATTAAGAAATCCCTAAATGAGCAGACTAATTAACATTTACGGTATTTTAATGCATAAAATTAACAAAAACTATCATTCATTTCATTATTGCTAACGACCTATTCCGTTGGCGAGTAGAAAATCGGTTGGTAACATATATTCGTAACAGAATGGCCACAAAATTGCCACACATCGTGTAAACTTTTTCAAAAGACTTGCAAGCTATAATAATTACAATGCATATATATATAGCAACATCAGTAAAAATTTGCAAACCGGCTACTGAAAAAATTAATTAATAACGTAAAACACAGTTTAATTAGTGAAGTTACAGAAAACCACTGACCTTAATTTGATTTTCAGATGAGAAGAAGAATGTTGAGAATGTTGAGATGCTGTTTATATTTTGAGATGAGAAGAAGAAAATAAATAAAGTAAGTAATTAATCTGAACTCGGAAGTAAGGTTGGTTGAGAAGGTAGGTGCTCGCATTAAATTTAATTATTACATTTACTAACGGAACAATAACAGATATAACGTTAACCGATCTACATTTATAACAAATTAGTAACGGAATACTAACGGAATACAGTTTATCATTTTCGTTAGCAAATTGTTAGCTTTTGTTAGTAATTATTTGCTATTCCGTTACTAATTCGTAGCCAAAATTCTGATTGTAATCCATTGGCAATTCTGTTGGCAGGTTTTGGCGGGCTTTTTTGGCGCCTATTTTACCCACGAAAAATTCCGTCATTAAATAATTTGTTGGTGTTCAATTGGGCTTCCGTTGTTATTCTACTGATTTTTTAAAATCTTATATTCCGTTGGCAATTTGTTAGTAACTGTCAACGGAATGTTATCCGTTGTTAATTTTCGTTGGCATTATCGAGAATTCTTGTAGTGATGGACTTTGACAGATTTGCCACATGGACACAAACCGATAGGTTTGAAATGGTTCTATAAAGAAAAGAAGGATCCCGAAGAAAATATGGTGAAACATAAAGTACGTCTTGTAGCAAAGGGATACGTTCAAAGAAAGGGAATAGAGTATGATGAAGTATTTTCCCCAGTAGCTCGCTTGGACGCAGAGCGCTTACTATTGGCTCTATCGGCTAAGCAAGGTTGGGAGGTTCACTATCTAGATGTTAAAGCTGCATTCTTGAACGGTGAGCTCAATGAAGAGGTGTACGTCACTCAACCAGAAGGCTTGGTAAAGGTAGGACAAGAAAGTAAAGTTTTAAACTCTCAAAGGCTTTATACAGACTATGACATGCACCTAGAACATGGAATGCGAAGTTAGACAAGTGTATGAAGGAGTTGGGGTTTACCAGGTGCTTGCACCAACAGGTAGTATACACAAAGATCACTGTGAATGAAATTGTAGTTGTGGGAGTCTATGTCGATGATTTACTCAAGACTGGATCGAATAAAAAGCAGGTGGAGGAATTCAAATTACAGATGAATGAGCATTTTGAAATGAGTAACTTGGGTCTACTTTAATTTTACTTGGGTATAGAGGTGAATCAAGGAGGCTTGTTTATGATACTAAAACAATCCCCTTATGCAAGGAAACTACTGGAAAAGGCTGGAATGATGAATTGTAATTCATCCAAATTTCCTATGGAACACAAGCTGCATCTCGATAAGGATGAAGGACATCAAACGGTTGATGCTACTGAGTACAGGTGTATTGTTGGGAGCTTTCAATATTTCACTCATACTCGTCCAGACATCTCATTTGTTGTGGGGGTTGTAAGCTGGTTTATGGAGAAACCCACAACGAAGCATCAATAGGTAGTAAAACACATTTTGAGGTATACGAGAGGCACTGTGGACTATAGTTTAATGTACTTAAAGGAAAAGGAAGAGGAGACATTATCTAGGTTTATAGACAGTGATCTTGCTGGGGATGTTGCTGACAGACGAAGCACCGGTGGGATATGCTTGTACCTGAATAAAAACTTAATCTCCTGGGCATCATAGAAGCACAGAATAGTGGCACTGTCATCGTGCGAAGCAGAATATATGGAAACGACTATGGTAGCATGTCATAGTATATGGCTTCAAGGATTACTCGAAGAAATTAGTGGAAAGCGAGTTGGACCTGTGGTACTTCATGTGTATAATAAGTCAGCCATTAAGTTAATGAAGAATCCTGTCAAACATGGTCGAAGCAAACATATAGATGTAAGTTTCCACTTCATTCGTGACTGTATTGAACGGAGAAAGTTAGTAGTCGAGTACGTGACTACACAGGAGCAGCGGGCGGACATTTTAACTAAATCATTACGGAGAGAAAGGTTTGAAGAAATGAGAAAGATTATTGGGATTGAGGATTTGTCTGCAATTTTAGTAACAGGGTGAGCTAGAAACATGAGATTAGGGTGGAATGCGTTGGATTTAATCTAAATATATTTTCATATTTATTCCTTGTTTATTTAGTTTCTCAAATGTAGCTGTTGTCATGTGAGTCCAGGGACCGAGTCTCCTTGTACAACGTGAACATAGGAGCTGAATAAAAGAGTAGTAGAGGTGATGTAGGAGTCTGATAGAATAGAGGTTCCTGATTTGTAGTAACCACTCTTTTCTTTTGTTTAAATCTCTTGTATATTTCCATTTTAATTAGAACAAGTCCTTTCGTTCATTTTCTTCTGCCCAGAATATACACAAAGTGAGTGAGTATCAAGTGGTTTCATTTACAAAGGCGGCTTTATGTTAAAGATGTTGAATGGTGTATATATATGCAATGAGACCTAGCGGACACATCTAGAACTCATGTCTGGCCATTAGATTAGATGAACTCATGTGGGCAGCTATATAATAATACCTATATTTAAACTTTTTTACTCAAAATGTATTTCAAATGAATTCTTTTTAATGTTTTGGAAAAAATTCAAATATTTCTCGCAACATCAGATAATTTTACAAGACAAAAATTTAATAGAGTTAAAATATAATATAATTTTTCATTTAATTTTACAAAGTTACATATTTTATACTAAAATTATTTTTCTTAATTTTTAGGAAATACTTCACATACACTATGACCAATATATTTTGCTTGTGTTCTTTTATATCTTTCATTAATATAACTATTTGAATTCACCCAAAAGATTCTCTTAATTATGATACTACTTTTTGAATAAATTTTATTATTTAGTTTTCTTAATACTGTTTATTGAGTGCCATATTTGGTGGCTTACTAGATATCACTTTTATATGTAAGTTTGTCCATAAATTGATCGTATTTAGTTATATATGATGAGAAACAATAGTATTTAGCTAAATGTGACCGAATTTGTAATCGTTGTATTTAGCCATTTTTTTTGTAGTGACCAGTCTGTCAATTTCAAATAATAGTCTCTTCATTATTTTGAGTGAAGTTAAGACCGTAGATATTTTAACAATGGTGTAATATTAACGGAGATATACTCAGTCTATTTTTTATGATAATTAGACACTTTAAAAGTATTTTGATAAACTGACCCACTAAAATAAATATTAAAAGCTTTTAAAAAAAAAACAACTTGGAGGAATTTTTAAATAGAAGAGTATTTTAACTAGAATATTTTTATAATTAACTAGGCAAGCAAAAGTAAGTTTTCAAGAAAACAAGCTCGTAAACCATCTCAATTACTAACCAAAATTTTTAAGGTTTGGCTTTAATAATATAGCATACTAAGTTAATAATTTGTACAGGTTTTATGTTTAATAAGGCTACTGTAGTAGCTTCTTGAAAGCTAGTATGATTGGTGGTAGAGATATTGAGAATTCTATGTTTTTGGTGGCTGAAATAGAATCTCAAGATTATCGAGGTTCTAGTGGTGTTCAATGTGAAGATCATGGAACTCTTTATGATGATAAAGATGATAGTTAGAGTATGAAACTTTTCCATATGAAAATATATATGGAGGTACATGAACAATAGGAGTTCAAGGAAATTTTTACTTAGATAGATTTAAACAAAGAAAGTTTCACTACGCTAGATCAAAACAAGCCAACAAACCGGTTTAAAAAACTATGAAAAGGTTATTGCAGTAGATTATGAACTCTCAGTGTAGAATTAGAACATATCTCCTTCAAAGAAGCTATTCAAAATAGTAATAGTGAGATTTGGTTGGCACCGATGGAAGAAGAGATGAATCAGTTTCTAAAATCGAACCAATCTTGGGATTTACTCGCATTGCATTGAAAAACTATTGGTTGTAAGTTGGTGTACAAGAAGAGAGAAAACATCTTAAAACAAGCTGATACAAGGTACAAGGCCACGTTCATAGCGAAGAGGTATGCATAAAAGAAAGGAATGGACTATATTGAGATTTTTTCTCTGGTCGTGAAGAACACGTATATTCAAGCATTATTAAGTATATTTCTAATTGGAAAAAAACATTACTAAAAATAATACTATATTTGTTTATGATATTTTAGTATATGATCCTTTTATTGTATTTGAAAATAAATAATAACAAATTTAAATGAAATAAGGTCATCTTGATAACTGATGATCAAAATCGTCGAAGTACAATTATCTTTGTTGTTTAATGCAAGTATTCCATAACTACAAAAATTGGTATATAGAGCTTTGTAAAATCTATAACAATATACAACTTTAAAGTACCAATATTCATAAAGATTCATACATCATTAAATTCCAAAAATATTAGTCATAATAAGAATTCACAATATATATCTAAAATATATTTAGATTAGAGCTAGCAAGATAGATCGACATCTTAAATCAAATATTTTTCATTAACTAAATTAACTTTCAAAAATAGATAATCACCAAAATAACATTTTTTCAAGATGTTTGGTCAGTCTACCCACGGGATATGCCAAACAGTGCGGCGTATCTTCTATTTTTCAAAAAATGGTGTGATACACATTATCTTCATGTATACACTATACCATAAACAGCCCAAAAAAGTGTGAATAAAGGCTAAAAAGCGTTGCTGCAAGTGAAGAAAATGACTATGGTAACACTTTTTCGAAAAATAGGATCGTAACTAATATCGGTGCTATCATTGGGGTCTATGGTAACACTTTTTCAATTATGGTAACACCGGAAAAAGTGTAACCATACGACATCTATGCCTACACTTTTATTATTTTGATAACATTAAATTTGGTGTAACTATAGACCTATGGTAACATAATTATGGTATTTGTTACATCATATTTGGTGTAACCATAAGGCTATGGTAACACCATAATAGCTATTGTAACATTAACTTTTCAAAAACAAAGTTATCAATGGCTACAGTTTGTTATCTATAGTTATACTTTTATGTGGACCTTTTAAACTTTTACCTACACTTTTAAATCTATACCTATATTTTTTTTAGTATTCACCAACAGTGAATATAAATAATTTATATCAATAGCTACACTTTACACGACTCTGTGCCAACACTTAATGAGAAAAAAGGCAATATAATATTTGAAAATAGAACTTCCCCATTTCAAAGTTTACCAAACATTGATTAAGAAAAACAATCCAACAACCAAAATAACCAATTCAATTACCACCAACCATCAACCAGTTCCAAGCCTACCAACCATACCAAAACAAGTACTGGAAACTAAAACTAATTTAGCTAGCTAGGTACCACATCAAGATCATGATAATTACTTGATAGGTACAGTATAACTTTACGGTGAGTGCATTATCACTTTTGACATTATCTCTTCTCTTATACTGCTCATATAGGTTCGTTATCCTTCTCTTCCACTAATGCTTTATAGGTATCTTCTTTTATGCATAGGTTTCTTTCTTCTTTACACTGACTTCATTCCTCTTTGTAGAAGTTCAAAACCTAAACAACCAAGAAACAACCAAGAGGTAAAAAAGTTTAGCAGTGTGAAATAAATAATCAAATCAAGTGCATGTTATGCATGAGATCGATGCTATGTGTGAGTGTATATGTGTGTGTGCTGTAGCTTGTAAAGAATCGAAGATAAATATTTTTGCTTTAATGCCAGAACTAGAGGTCATTCAACTAACAAAAGTGAATGTATAAATGGGAAGTATAGACAGTATAATTTTGAGAGTATAGTATAGATCATAAAGTGCAGATGATCAGAGTATTTAAAAGTCAATTTTTTTTTTTTATTATTGCACCTAAATTTGGCTAATTAATTAAAATTTGGTATACATACGTGGTCGAGTTTTTTCTTGGCTTTGGCATTGGAGCTACTGCATTAATTGATAATGGGGATGGGTTAAACTTGGAGCTGAGTTCTGAAAAATAGACTGGAGGTTGTCCTCCTACAAGTGGTGCATACTGATGCTATTGTTGCGTAGATTGTAGATACTGCTCATAATATTCTTGTAACTGTTGTGGAGACCACTGCTCTACAGTTGGCCAAGTAGAGGGGTAGTTGCAGCCTGAGATATTATTGCTTACGAGGCCTGGGCAACGAGTTGTGAACTGGTCTGAGCTCGTGGACTCAAAACTTATCGTTGGACAATAAATAAGAAATATTATCAATGTAAGAGATTATAGACTTGCACTAGATATTGACATGTGTAAGGTTGAATCATTCATTAATTACGGTTAAAATAATTAATAATGTTATTTAATTAATAAATTTTAAATATAGAAAGGTCTAGGGGTTAAATTAGGGGTTTTACTAATTTTGTTTCGTTAATCCAAACTCATGCATGCTTATATTACTTCAAAGTAACCATGTATGGAAAAAATTAGAATTTTTTTAACTTCATTTGCAATTATATTTTAACAAACATAAGTTATCAACGAAATGATAACAATTCACCTTAACCAAAAAAAATAAAAGAAATTCAACAAAAAAACAACTTTTCAAAAATTTGAATAAGAGATGCAGTGCATTTAAGGATTGAAATTTAGTGGTTAAATTAGGGTTACATAATTATTTTTAAAAAGAATAATTTTAATGATCCAATCATACGGATGTGAAAACAATTATCATGATATAAGCAAAAAATTTAAAAAAATCAATTTCATTCTCAATGATTTTGTAATGAATATTCAAAAATAAACCTCTAAAACCAAAATGGCACCAAACAAAATGGTCCCAAACTAAAAAATCAGCAGAAGGGTAGCGGTTGCGGGTTCCCTACGATAAAAAAATTATTTTTTTCGTTCAAACTCATAACCAACCGCAAGTCGTTAGAAAATGCAAAAAAATTTCAAAAATTTTGAAAATTTGAAAGTTGGCACCCAAATCATAATTTAAATTTAATTAAATCCAAACTAGAAAATTCAAAATTTTCGTAAAAACTTATAACCTACCGCAGTTCGGTTTGATATGCCCAAAAATTTCAAAAAAATATCAAAAATTTGAAAGCTGACACATAAATTAAAATTCAAGTTTTTTGCCAAATCTGAAAATTTAAAATTTTACCATCTTTCCACGATCATCCAATTTTATGTAAACTGATGGAACCTTTATAAATGCAACACTCCCAAACTTCTTAACATGAGACAGGTCCGGTTTTTTTCCATACCACACTTCGTATGGAGTCTTTCCGCTTAGGGCATGGGTTGGAAATCTATTAAGAATATAAGTCGAATGCCTCACTGCTGCACCCCACAAGAATACAGGAAGTTTACCTCCTTTCAGAAAGCTTCTTCTCATTACTGTAACCGTACGATTTCTACGCCCCACCACACCATTTTGTTGTGGGGTGTATGGAGCCGTATAATGTCTTTGAATCCCAACATTTTCACAAAACATGGTAAATTATTTCGAACAGAACCCACTACCCCGTTTAGTTCTCAAAATCCTTATTCTTTTCTCAATTCCATCCTCAACCAACACCTTAAATTTCTTGAACATCTCAAAAGCATTGCTCTTTTCTTTTAACATATATACCCACATTTTCTTACTAAAATCATCAACAAAAAACAGAAAATAGCGGTTACCTCCAAGAATCATAGTCGAGATAGGTCCAAAAATATCCGCGTGCACCAGCTCGAGTGGCTTCCTTGACTCAGGAGTGGACTAAGATGGAACTGGTTTCCTAGCTTGTTTTGACATTAGGCATCCTTTGCATTCTGAGTGGTTGTACTAGCTTTGGTAATCCGTATGCCATGTCATCCCTTGACATGAGACATCTTCTTCATTTGACATAAGACAAGTTGCTATAATTTCTTCGAGGCTTATTTTATACAGACGACTTTGAGTCCTCTTCATTTTTATTAGTAGCTTGCCACTGTCTTCGTACACCCACAGGTACTCACCATCCAATATGACTCTATTCCCCGCTTTAGATAATTCTTACAAACTTATGATATTATTACATAAGTTAGGGATGTAATACAAATCTGTCAGGACCTTTTCTTCGCCGTTATTGCATTGAAATCCAATTTTCCCTTTCCCAACTATATTTACTGTGGATCCATCACCAAACCATACCTTTCCTGTCACTCATTCATCTAGGTCCTTGAACTTTCCCCGTGCTCTAGTCATATGATTACTGGCACCATTATCCAAATACCAGACTTGTGACTCTCTTCGTTCATTATTGCTCGTATGCAATTTTGGCATTACTGACTCCCCCTTCAATAGCATCGATACAATCTCCGTCTGTCCAACCTCAGCTATCGACAAAACTGGCTCGTCCTCTTGAATGAGAGTGAGATTTTCCTCCTTATGCACTTCTCAATCTCTACGAGGTTTGCAACATTCTGAAGTAAAATGCCCATATGCTTGACAGTTAAAGGAACATACTTTGCTCCTTTCACCTCTCACTCTCGTGTTACTAGTTTGACTTCTCTCTTTACTGGTTCTCCACAGCCATTCATCTCGGGGCAGCAGTAGCTGTCCCTCACTATTTTCTTTCTTCCTCCATTCTTCCTCTGTCCAGAGGAGTTGTCCCTGGCTTGTCTCAGTCATACCTTTCACCCGTTCTTCATGGGCCTTGAGAGAACCAACAACTTCCTCTACTGACATCTCCTCCAGGTTGCCAAATTGTTCGATGACGGAAGAAATTTGCAGGAACCTAATGGGAACAGCTCTGAGTAGCTTCTTAACAACATAAACTTCCTCCATTTTCTCTCCAAATGCCCTGATATTAGTGACCAGATTGTTAAGTTTCAGAAAAAAATCGTCAAACTGACCAGTGTCCTTCATGCACATCGTTTCGCACCTTGCCTGCCCCTATCAACATCGTTTTGACTGTGTCCCAAGCTTGCTTGGACGTCTTTCTTTCTAATAGTGAAAACAACACATCTTGAGGGACACTTTGGTATATTACAGCCAATGCATGTTTATCGATTTTATCCTCCACTGTGCCCTTAGGATCCTTGGTATCTATGGCCTCCCACACCCCATGTACTTGCATAAGCAATGTAGTTTATTTTCGTTAGCATTGGGTAACTGAGGCCAAATGAACATTCTTTGGGTTTACTAGTCCCATCGTGAATTGTCTGCTCTGAGTTTTCTCTAAGCTCTGATACAAGGTGTAAATGAAATCACTTTATACTCACTCACTTTGGGTATATTCTGGATTGAAGAAAATGAACGGAAGTACTTGTTCTAATTAAAATGGAAACATACAAGAGATTTAAACCAAAGAAAAGAGTGGTTACGACAAATCAGGAACCACTATTCAACCATAGTCCTACATTACCTCTACTACTCTTTTATTCAGCTCCTATATTCATGTTGGACCCTGGACTCACACGACAACAACTACATTTGAGAAACTAAATAAACAAGGAATAAATATGCAAATATGTTTAGAGTAAATCCAACAGCCTTGTCCAAATAATCGATCTAAATTTAATTTATATCCCTAATTGAATCTAATATCCAGTCCAATAATTTTCAACTGTAGACAACATCGTGATAATCCCCAAATTATTTTATCATCATGAGTTGTAAGTTTATTTTTCAATTTCGTATCTATGAATTTTGCTATTTATAAGTTTAAATGGTGAATATCTTTCTACCCCAGTATTGTATTTTTTGTCATAGTTATGTTATAGTGAAACATAAAAGTTAGAGAGAAGTAAAATATTTTCCTATTAATTTAGTTGTAATTCTTAAAAAGTTAAAACGTGCTCTGATCCAAATATTTATCATCATTATAGATTTTTATCATATGTAAAATTGAGGATGATGAGTTTTTTTTGCCAGCATGAAAATAGGAGAAAATAAACAAATTATAATTTTTATTTTATTCACTTAGGGACTCAGATGTGTTGTTCGAAAATAATGAATTAGGGTATGTTTGTTTACGGCATGTGTCGGAGTACAGTTTTTTACACTTTCCAATTTTCATGTCTTGTATTGTATACACAAGGCTTAAAGAATTTAATTTTTTTGAAGATTGTGTTAATATTATATAAATTTTCTTTTATAAGGAAGTTAATTCAAAAATAAGTGAACTTAATTGATGATTTCTTATTTCCTTTAAACTTGGGGCTCAATAACTTATCTAATACATGCTGAGGTTATTATTTTACTAGAAAAATAGATAACTGAATTTATTATTTTATTCAGTTTTAATTTCCTATATATAAAATGAAATCTCTTTTATGTACTATATATATCAGAAATAATAAAATGTTTTACTATAATCCATTTATGTGTAATTAATAATTACATTTTTTTGATGAAGGCATGCAGAAGAAAAATACACAGCCAAAGTATTGTCTATCGAAAAGACAGCGACAAGATCCCGAGCGTTTTACTGATAACATAAGAACAAGTGCCTTCTCTCATATAAACAACTAAGTTTTCCTTTACTTTGTATATATTTGTGGAACTAATGTTGTTACACTATTTGTTTTTAATACTTTGCAGCCTCATTGTTTGGAATGTAAGGTGAAAGAAGTTAATGGAGTGAATCAATTAGTGTTTCTTTACTGGTTTATATTTCTGGCACTAAAGTTGTTTCCTTATTTTAACTGTTCTTAATTTTCCTGCAGAGTGATATTATGAGAAGGCTCGAGCAGTCTTTGGAATCGGAGCTTGAAGATGATGAAGTTGACCGAATTCAAAATCAATTATCTGAGGTTAGGGATGAAGTTATACAGCTTATGATGAAGATATCCCATCGTTTACTAGCCATGTAGTAGGAAATTATGTTGGAGTGGTTCATTACAAAAAAACAATGATTCATTACATTAAAGAACCAAACACACCCCTGTTATACACTTACCTTTCAACTTTATTTTGCAACTACTACATCTCTTCTGCATCTCCGCTCTTGCAAACTCTGTAGACTAAAATTACAAACCAAGTCACAATCAGCAAATGAAGTACCTGCTTCTTGAATTTCTTTCCCCCATACCTTTCAAGCCTAAACGGATGCCTTCATCTTTATCCGAATAAACCTCATTCTACATTCAACTACATTTAACTTGTTTTTGAACAGTTTTAAGGTTGTTAACACTTGGCAGAAAACCTGATATGATAATCCTTGCATGCTGGCATAAAGGGCCATCCAACCATCGAAAATAGTGATATTAATCACATAACAAAAAAGGACAAATAACACTTGCAGTTTTTTCATGCCCTTTTAGCCACCATCCAAGCTCCACATACACACTTCTCAGCCATCAATTTATTTTGTTAATTTTAAGACCATTTAAATCTCTGAAATTTTAAAACTAACAATAGTACCGACCGAATGGTGCATTTCGCAGCACCATAAATTCTCCTTGGTGCAACGTGAAAATAGTTAAACTAGTACCAAAGTGACAATGGAAACAAAAATGTGAATGTGAAACGCAGTTAACCATTTTATTAACGAGTACAAGAAAAACAAGTATTTCCTACCGACGAATCGATAGGAAATGCCCCAAAATCGGTAGGAAATGACCCATTTCCTACCGATAAGGAATGATAGGAAATTCCTAAGTGGAAAATGAGTATGATAACAGTCAATATGGGCCCCACATGTTGATGTGGACAGCTACATGTCGAGGACCCACATACCAAGTAAGATGTCATGTGGAAATACAAATTTCGTACGACTAGTGGTAGGATGGTAGGAAATAAGAGCAGTGATAGGAAATGAGGCCAATTGGAAGGAATTATACCAGAAGGCCATGTAAACACCATTTCCTACCGGTCATTTTCTACCATCCTCGGTAGGAAATACCTTGTTAAAGATGGTAGGAAATAGCTTGAAGATGATAGGAAATAGCTTGAAAATGGAGGGAAGTAGCTTGAAGATGGTACTACGCCATAAGTGCACATAGGCAACCCCTACTATACAGTTGCATAAGGCCTAAATGGTGTTGTATAAGGTAATAGGCAACACTAGGGAGGGGTTGCCAATGTGGACGTGGCCTTATACCCCTAATGCAACACTTTGTGCAACACCTATAAGTATTGCATTATGCTGATTTTGCAATAATAGAGGCAAATATTGGCAACAACAGTTATTGTTGCATAAGGCATGACGGGACCTTACACTCTAACCTACGTGGCAGGCGACACATCAGATGCCAGTTTAGCAGCAGGGGTTCACATAACTATGTCAGAATGCCACATCAGCATGGGTCCCATCCTGCCACGTCAGCTGTGGGTCCCATGCCATGTCACTGGGCCCACAAATCTAAATCAGTAGTGGGACCCTTATCGCCACATCATATGTGGGCCCACTTTATTTATGCAACAACATTTTAATGCATATGCAACATAAATTTCATTCAATTGTAACAGTATTATAATCATGTGCAACACAATACAATGCAATATGCAACATCATATTTTATAAAATGCAAAACTTGCAAACATAAAATTTTGGACATAATTGGTCTATTTTTACATGATACCTGCCGTAAGTGGCATCCAACAATAACAGCCTTATCAGGCATCCAACAAAAACAACCCTATCAGGCATCCAACAAGTTCTAAACATACGAAACTACTAAACTACATACACCCAAATCTAACTTCAAAATACCGAAAGTACATCAAATCTTTCTTGCGAATACATTTTTTGTATTCTCAAAGATTTTGTGAAGGTACTCATTTAGCACCTCATCCAGTTTTGCTTCTGTAGGGTTTTTCTCCTCAATTAGTATTCCCGTAGTCCGTTCATTTGGTAAATTCTGAGAACAAAAACAATAGTAAGTGATAGTGCGAATGAAAAATATACGATAAAGATGAGGAGAATGGTTTAAGAAAACCAGCGTTTTACAGGCCATTCAATTGTATATTTAGCATAAAAAATTTGAGAAAATAAAACAAGTAAACATCGCAAAACACTCTTGTGCACCCAATAGGATAAAAATTCCATATGATACTAAAATGATGCCATATATATTGTGAACAGGGAACTATAAAAATAAATGTGGATGTCTATCTTAAATTTCACAGTGTAGGAATTTTATCTTTTAAATATAGTTTGCTTAGTGACAATTAAAGAAAAATGTGAAAATTTATCGATAAACAAATATGATTTGAAACGGTTCCTTTGTGTTTGGACCAATATTAACATGTAGAATTTTAAATTACATATTATATTATATGTTTCAAATGTGTATAAATACACAATTGGGCTGAGTTCTATGGAGTCCACCTTTTTATCGGAGTCCTCGGAGTCCATCTACGTTCTGCAAATAAAATATATTGTAAAACGTGTTATTTTGCAAAACATGTTACACAAATAGCATAACTTCAACAAAATCATGCAAATCTCATATATTTACGGTACAATATGTATGTTCTGCAATATGTTCTGCAACATGAACATTTATGTTCTGCAAACTAAACATGTTTTGTAGAATATATATTTTTGCAATGTTCTGCTTGTAAAATGTATGCAATCTACAAGATTTTTGATAGAATAGTGATGTTTGTCGAAAAATAATATGTTTTGCAATATTTTAAGCTATATTTTACTTGCAGAACATATATGGACTCCGAGGACTCCAATTAAAGGTGGACTCCATAGAACTTTACTCTAATTTTAAAATTAAATACCAACAAGTAACATGTTTCAACCCCATAGCTGCTGCATCAAATCCTCCTATTTGAGCCCCTTCTTATCCCTGTCATTTTAAACCAACCTTCAACCCCCTTTTTTTCTAATGTTTTATCCATCAAATATAGAATTTGCTATATATTTCAAAGAAAATGTGAGTGAGTGAGTATGCACTTACTATTTCTTATTTTTATGATAGAAACTAGCAGAATTTTGCATGTGAAACTGCAAAAATGATGGCATTTCTTTATCATTTTTTATCTCTCTCTACAAAACCCAATGCCTCCTTTACGTACACACAATATAGTTCATACATATGGCAAGTCGCTGCTCCTTCACACACTACAAGCTTTGTATCACCTGTTGACGCTATAACATGCATATCCAATATTCGTTTAATTACATTATACGGATAAAAATAATTGACAGAGTCAAGAAGCTGTTTTAAAATTAACATTAAGCTCAGTCAACATGTTATTTCACACAACTAAGCTTATTATAATCAAGTAAATAAAACCTTTAAGATAAGATAGGTGCCCAAATCACATATATATGGAAAATGATACATGCTTCAAGTTCTGACGCAAGTATACTTAAGCTGAAGTGACGGGTCTGCCTCCATCTGCACCGCAATATCCACTCCTTGCCCGTAACACTGCTAACATCTATAGCTGCTTTCCTACTGAAGGTCTTTGATTTTTCTTTCAAGATTTTGCAATTACCAGCGAGACATGTTGACATTCTGTCTTCTTCACATTGAAATATCTTTAGGAAGCAAGAAGCAAACTCTTCCCACATATTGCATTATGCATACCTGGCATCTAAGTGCAAGGCTAACATCTCTATCAGTTTTCCGGCACTATAATCCCCTGCAAATTTGTTATCCGAAGCACATCAGGTTCTACAATTTCCAAGTTTAAAAATTGAGGCTTTGTCAGAGCTACACTCTAAACAGTAACTTATAGTCAATATATGCTAAAACATTAGCATGATGATCTCAGGATCTCTGCACTCTTCTTTGCAATACACAAGGGTTTATTTGAGCAAAATTGTCGACTTCTAATTTTTTTTTATAATCTTTAAAAGAACTAGGTTCATCAAAAAGTCTAGGAAACTATGATTACAAGAGCTAAAGAATTCCTATCATTGTCTAGATGATAGAAACTAGTTGTGCTGATAAAATATAAGTGCTTCTTGCAGAAAACTACAAACTTTTCATAAAAAATGCAACATATAAGGAAAACTTATTTAAACAATACTTTTTTCAAATGTGCTCGCCCACACTGATGTAAAGAGCTAATAGAAGGCCATTTTTTATATTAAGATGGTCACCTAGAATGATTATTGCTTTTTTCCGTATGAATATATATATGCCTGCATATGACCTATAAATTTATATAGGTCTTCACTTTGATTATAGCTAATGAATAATAACATATCTATGTTAGAGTATTGTTCCCGTTTATCTTTTAATGACACTACAAATAACATAAAACTTTAAAGTGAGTTTCTGAGTCAGGCCTAGTGCCAACATCACAGAAAAAGCAATTGCAACACACTTAAGTTTATAAAGAAAGTTCAGAGATACAAAATAACCCTGCCTATATTATTAGATAAAAGAAAAAAGAGTGCCATGTATATCTTACTGAATATGCTAGTAAACTTTATTACTTTTTGGGATGATTTGGGACTTTTTTCCTTTAATAGATAGTACCGAGACCGGAAGCAATGATAAATTTCATGTTTCCAAATCTTTTGTAATGCTGAGAATTATGATAGGATATACCCTAAGCTTGAGTTAACAAAATATTCTAATATGTGTGTTATCTTCAAGCAGCCAGATTACTTTCAACTATTAAGAAATTATTGTAAGACCTATTCATTAAACTAATGACTTGACAGAGATTCTACATACATAAGAGTTTAAGTCTCATTAAGAACAGCTTTAGCATGCAGAGTATGGTGCACTATAATTATTCTTTCTTACGGTAAACTGTTCTAATAATAATCGATCAATATTTTATTCTTATCACTATATTTACTTAAGTAATTTTAGATTACATGCAAGTCAATACCGTACAAGAAGATAAGAGTTATACAGTAACACGATGTAATGAAATAAATATAAAATTATTCCAGTTATCCAAGAATTTAAAAGCTCACTAGTAATTTTTCCTGTTGCTTCAACTTTCTGATTCTAATCTTCAATGCTAGTGACATTAAATTGAAAACTAATGATGAACACAAGTGCATAGAAATATAAACAGAGCTTATCAGGGGAACTAAAAGTGAAAACAAAGCTACTGCATCCATTAACATTAAAAATAAAAATACATCATAAGAACATAAACTTCATAGATTAAAGTACAACAAAAGAACATAAACTTCAAAGTGTTAACATTACAATATAAAATCATCATTACTGTTGTAAAACTGAATAACATATGATCATGACATCTTTCTTTATTTATACTGTTGTAAAAAGAGAGAAGTGAGTGTAAATTAATACCAGAAGAAGCAGAAGGCTAAAATCGTTCCTAAATAAAACATAAAATCAAATGTAAATAGTACATACATCACCAACAATGCACAGTCCAAAACAGATCAAGTTGATTACTAAAATAGATCCACAAAATCATATCAAAACACCAACGCGCAAAAATACGCAAAGCTAGGATTTGTGTATAACCTGATGAGATTCTTCGAAGTAATACCAAGCGCTTTAATCACATTACCAATCAAGCTACTTCCAGTGATATAAATCCCCATATCAAACACACAATACAACATCAGTAACATTGAAAATCAAATTACACTAAATTATAATTATACATACATTATTACACAAGCCCAAAACACAGAGAAAAGAAACCCTAAATTATAAGTTTGAAACATAGGAAATTATAAACCCCAAATCAAAATCCCTAAAAAATATACCCTAAATCAAAATACTAAAGACCCAAATCAAAATAATAATGCCCCAAATCAAAGACCTAAAAATAAACCCTAAATTAAAATACTAAATCCCCAAATCAAAAGCCCTAAAATTAAACCCTAAATTTAAAAAAAGTTCAAAATAGCAAAATTACCTGCAAAATGCACCAATGTAAAGCCCCCAAAGTATCTGCAAGTTGAAAACGAAGCTCAAATTTAAAAAAAATGTTGCCCATACTTACCAATTGAAAGAGTTTAGAGAGTCAGAAGGAGAGAATGAATATCAGCCTTCGAATATCAGAACAGATATTTGGCCACCCAAATATCAGCTCAGATTTAGAAAGAGAGAGTGAGAAAGAGTGAGAAAGAGTGAGAAGGAGATAAGGAGAGAAGGAAAGTAAACTGTGAGAAAGGAAAGAGAGTTATTTTTTGTTAAGGGGGAAATTAGCCGCCCAATTTTTTGGCCTGGGAAAGTGTGCAGATTTGTGTCTAAACATCGTTTAATTATTTTTTTAGTTTTTTATTAAATATTTACAATTTTAAATATTATAAGAAAATTATATAACTAATGTAAGATATATGTCAAAATAACACGACAATGATAAAATTAATCGGAACAATTATTTGTATAATTGAATTGTCGAACAAGAATTTTTAAAAAAATAGAAATCATGCGGGACAAGGAACCCGTGTTGACCATAATTTGACTATTATAAGAACAAACAATATAAAATCTAAATTTTTTAAATTACACATCTCTAAAATTAGTAGGTAATATCATCCGTACGGTTGGATCGTTGAACAAGAATTTTTAAAAAATCGAATCACCACTCGGGACAAGACTTGGTTATAGGAACCCGTGTTGACCGTAATTTGACTATTATAAAAACCCACGCTATAAAATATAAAATTTTTAAAAAAATTTACACATTTTTAAAATTAGTAGGTATCATCATCTGTATGGTTGGATCATTGAACAAGAATTTAAAAAAAATAGAATAATCACACGGGACAATACTTGGTAATAGGAACCCGTGTTGACCGTAATTTGACTATTAAAAAAGCATGTGATATAAAATCTAATTTTTTTAAAAAAAATTAAGCATCTCTAAAATTAAAAGGTAACATCATCAGTACGGTTGGATCGTTGAACAACAATTTAAAAAAAATAGAATTACCACTCGGGACAAGTCTTGGTTATAGGAACCTGTGTTGACCGTAATTTGATTATTATAAAAACACACGATATAAAATCTAATTTTTTTAAAAAACATTTAGACATCTTTAAAATTAGTAGTTATCATCATCCGTACAGTTGGATCATTGAACAAAAATTTTAAAAAAAATCCGAAACAAGACTATGTAATCTGAATCCGGGTGCACCGGGGTTTGACTATTAAAGAAGCACGTGATATAAAATTTATTTTTTTTGAAAAAAATTAGTACAATAAAAAATTAGAAGCACGTGATATAAAACAATATATCAATAAAACTAGTACAATAAAAAATTAGTATAAAGAAGCACGTGATATAAAACTAGTAGGAAATAACATCCGAACGGTTGAATCAATAAAAAATAATTTTTAAAAAATTAGAACATGAATATAACAAATAAATTTTAAGAATAGTACAATAACTAAGGCAACACTTAATAACCTACTGCAACACCAGAAAGCAAATGCAACGCCTGAAGTGCCACGTCAGCTGCCACGTCAGTAAGTGGGCCCTACTGTGTGTCACGTCAGCATGCGATGCCAGCATTTTGGGCCCCACTTATGGGACCCACTGGTGCAATATCAGCATGCTGATGTGGCGTGTCATGATGTGGCGTGTCATGTCAGCATGCCACGTTACCGTGGTCCCACATGTGGGGCCCAAAATGCTGACGTGGCATGACACGTCAGCATGCCATGTCAGCACTCATGGGTCCCCACCATGCCATCTCAGATTTATTTTCCATTTCACCATTTATTAAATAAAAAAATATCTAATACAATGCTATGACATCTACTGTTGCATGATGCGCAACACTAACAATTATTAATAACGGTAGCTTCAAATGATGCGCAACACTAACAATTATTAGTAACGGTAGCTTCAATGTATAGCAAGGCTTTCACCTCTGTGTTGCAATTAACTGAAAATTTTGTAGATAATGCAACGCTTTTCGTGCAACGCTGGATAAAAACCGTTGCCTATGTGCACTTATGGCATAGTGTGGTAGGAAAAAGCTTGAATGCAGTAGGAATTTCTGTTTAGGTTCTTTCTTAAAAATCATTGATTTAATATATAATATATTTCCTAACAATATCAATGTCTAAATCTCAAATATACAACGAAAATCAAAAATCATACATCATAAAATATAATTAATCTTACAACTGTTATTTTATTTAAAATTATATACCATACAAATGTATTAAAATTACAAATATTATATGAAATTAAAAATTATGTTAAGATCCAAAATTAATCTCCCCAAAGTGGGTCATCATCGTCTAATCCTTCATCAATGTATGACATCGCTTTTTCCATTTCTCTATCTTCAATCCATAAATTCCAGTTTACTTGTATTAGGTCCTATCAATTTACATAAGAAGTAAACAAATAAAAATTAGTATCAACGAATAAAAAACTGATACATAAACAACGTATTCAAAGAAATTAAAATACGCACATGAAAAAAATTGACATGAAGGAGGTGAGGTGATTAAATTTGATTAAGAGATGTATGTAAAATAAAATTTTAGTGAAGTGAGATAAGTGAAAATAGTTGATGAAAGAGGGGAGATGGAGATGAAATGAGGTTAAAAAGAGAGAAGAAAGAAGAAGTAGAGGATGAGTGGTGTATCTTGGGAAGGAACCTGGAATAAAAGCTAGCAGACTATACGATCCCAAGAACGAAAGCTTACATTTTAGCAGAGATATTGTGCAACAAGAAGGTGACACCTGGGTGTGGGAACAAAACAGGGGAGATGAGGTTTCTTTCCTGGGCAGTACATCGAAATGGGAGAACAAAAGAATGTGACCGAAGTAGAAGATGCGAAAATTGAGTCACCAACTCCATTACAGACACCACCTACGCAATCGTCTTCTGTGTTTTCAACGACACCCATAACGACTGTTACACCAGAAGGAACCAGTGGCACGTCTTCTGCACAAACCAGTGAACCAAGGCGCTTCAGGTCACTGGAAGAGATTTACAATGAAACTGAAATCATCGATATGATCGACGATTTGATGCTTTTGAAAATTGACGGGACAACATCATTTGGTGAAGTTGCCAAGGAGAAGGAGTGGCAAGACGCAACGCAAGTAGAATTTGACACAATTGAGAAAAATGAAATATGGACATTGACAGATTTGCCACATGGACACAAACCGATAGGTTTGAAATGGTTCTATAAAGAGAAGAAGGATCCCAAAGAAAATATGGTAAAACATAAAGCACGTATTGTAGCAAAGGTGTACGTTCAAAGAAAGGGAATAGAGTATGATGAAGTATTTGCCCCAGTAGCTCACGTGGACACAATACGCTTACTATTGGCTCTATCGGTTAAGGACGGTTGGGAGGTTTACCATCTAGATGTTAAAGCTGCATTCTTGAATGGTGAGCTCAATGAAGAGGTGTAAGTCACTCAACCAGAAGGCTTTGTAAAGGTAGGATAAGAAAGTAAAGTTTTAAACTTTCAAAGGCTTTATACGGACTATGACATGCACCTAGAGCATGGAATGTGAAGCTAGAAAAGTGTATGAAGGAGTTGCGGTTTACCAGGTGCTTACACGAACAGGTAGTATACAGAAAGATCACTGCGAATGAAACTGTAGTTGTGGGAGTCTACGTCGATGATTTACTCATGAATGGATCGAATAAAAAGCAGGTGGAGGAATTCAAATTGCAGATGAATGAGCATTTTGAAATGAGTAACTTGGGTATACTGTCATTTTACTTCGTTATAGAGGTGAATCAAGGAGGCTTGTTTACGATACTAAAACAATCTGCTTATACAAGGAAACTATTGGAAAGGGCTGGAATGATGAATTATAATTCATCCAAATTTCCTATGGAACACAAGCTGCATCTCCATAAGGATGAAGGACATCAAATGGTTGATGCTACTGAGTACAGGTGTATTGTTGGGAGCTTTCAATATTTCACTCATACTCGTCCAGACATCTCATTTGTTGTGGGGGTTGTAAGCTGGTTTATGGGGAAACCCACAACAAAGCATCAACAGGCAGTAAAACACATTTTGAGGTATGCGAGAGGCACTGTGGACTATGGTTTAATGTACTTAAAGGAAAAGGAAGAGAAGACATTATCTGGGTTTATAGACAGTGATCTTGCAGGGGATGTTGCTGACAAACGAAGCACCGGTGGGATGTGCTTCTACCTGAATAAAAACTTAATCTCCTGGGCATCATGGAAGCAAAGAATAGTGGCACTGTCATCGTGCGAAGCAGAATATATGACAACGACTATAGTAGCATGTCATAGTATATGGATTCAAGGATTACTCGAAGAAAAATTAGTGGAAAGCGAGTTGGACCTGTGGTACTTCATGTGTATAATAAGTCAGCCATTGAGTTAATGAAGAATCCTGACAAACATGGTCGAAGCAAACATATAGATGTAAGTTTCCACTTCATTCGTGAGTGTATTGAACAGAGAAAGTTAGTAGTCGAGTACGTGACTACACAAGATCAGCGGGCGGACATTTTAACTAAATCATTACGGAGAGAAAGGTTTGAAGAAATGAGAAAGATTATTGGGGTTGAGGATTTGCCTGTAATTTTAGTAACAGGGTGAGCTAGAAATATGCTTAGATTAGGGTGGAATGTGTTGGATTTAATCTAAACATATTTTCATATTTATTCCTTGTTTATTTAGTTTCTCAAATGTAGTTGTTGTCATGTGAGTCCAGGGACCGAGTCTCCTTGTACAACATGAGCATATGAGCTAAATAAAAGAGTAGTAGAGGTGATGTAGGAGTCTGATAGAATAGAGGTTCCTGATTTGTAGTAACCACTCTTTTCTTTTGTTTAAATCTCTTGTATATTTCCATTTTAATTAGAACAAGTCCTTTAGTTTATTTTCTTCTGCCCAGAATATATACAAAGTGAGTGAGTATCAAGTGGTTTCATTTACAAAGGCGGCTTTATGTTAAAGATGTTGAATGGTGTATATATAATAATACCTATATTTAAACTTTTTTTTACACAAAATGTATTTCAAATGAATTCATTTTTCATGTTTTGGAAAAAATTCAAATATTTCTCGCAAAATCAGATAATTTTACAACACAAAAATTTAATAGAGTTAAAATATAATATAATTTTTCATTTAATTTTACAAAGTTACATATTTAATACTAAAATTATTTTCCTAATTTTTAGGAAATACTTCAGATACGCTATAACCCAATAAAAATATATATACAGAATGAATATGAATTTAGGTAAACTATGACTATTTGAATTCACGCAAAAGATTCTCTTAATTATGATACTACATTTTGAATAAATTTTATTGTTTAGTTTTCTTAATACTGTTTATTGAGTGCCATATATGGTGGCTTACTAAATATCGCTTTTATATGTATGTTTGTCCATAAATTGATCGTATTTAGTTATATATGATCAGAAATGGTACTATTTAGCTAAATGTGACCGAATTTGTAATCGTTGTATTTAGCCATTTTTCTTGTAGTGACAAGTCGGTGAATTTTAAAAAATAGCCTCTTCATTATTTTGAGTGAAGTTAAGACCATGGATATTTTAACAATGGTGGATTAATGGAGATATACTCAGTCTATTTTTATGATAATTAGACACTTTAAAAGAATTTTGATAAATTGACCCATTGAAATAAATTTTAAAAGCTTTTAAAAAATAAACAACTTGAAGGAATTTTTAAATAGAAGAGTATTTTAACTAGAATATTTTTATAATTAACTAGGCAAGCAAAAGTAAGTTTTCAAGATAACAAGCTCGTAAACCATCTCAATTACTAACCAAATTTTTTAAGGTTTGGCTTTAATAATATAGCATACTATCTTAAATATTTGTACAGGCGTTATATTTAATAAGGCTACTATAGTAGCTTCTTGAAAGCTAGTATGATTGGTAGTAAAGATATTGAGAATTCTATGTTTTCGGTGGTTGAAATAGAATCTCAAGATTATCGAGGTTCTAGTCGTGTTCAACGTAAAGATCATGGAACTCTTTATGATGATGAAGATGATGAGTTAGAGCATGAAACTTTTCCATATGAAAATATATATGGAGGCACATCACTACACCAGAAACTGAATCAGACAACACCACTTACACAATGGTTGATTAAAAAACTGTTGTCCCAAATCATCAGACAACGGTGAAGGATTCGTTGACTGAAAAGTATTGTGCGACTTCCCTTCACACAATGGTGATTCAACTTTTTCCAAAATGTTGTCTACATGGTACTAGTGTGCTCCAATGAGACAATGGTTATACTTCAGCTTATTGTGAGACTTCTCTTAGACAAGTAGTTTTAAGGTCAAAATAAACCATTGTGCTCACTTTGAATTTAGACAACTGATTGTCATGACAGTTGTGCAAGTTAGACAATGGTGGCTCAGAACACATGTGTTCATGTATTTTAGACACTGGTGCTGAAAAACCATTGTTAGAAGCAAAACATGTAGACAATTGTTTATCACTTCTGTTGAGTAAATGAGTGTCACACAATAGTGTATTACCTGTTGTCTAAATCACCTCAATTAGAATATAGGTGAAAAAGGTTTTCTTGTAAAACCATTGTCTGATTACCTCATAGTTTTTCTAAAAAAAACTGAAGCATACAACAATCCTTAGGAAAAAATCAAACCAATCCTTAAAGAACATTTTCAAAGCAAATCTTGTAACAAATTATCGTTGAATTTATGTCTCAATTTAAACTAATTACGTTTCTATTTAAATTACTTTTACTGTAAATTTTATTTATATAAAACTAAAAAAGTTATAATTTCTTTATCGTTCGATTATGAATAGACTATTTTGAGTCGTTGATTTTTAAAAAAATAAAATTTTCGTTTCCCCTCTATTTTATTTGGATTTTTGCCTGAATTTTTTAAAAAAAATTGAATTTTTTTTAAGGTGATTTAGGTTTGGAAGAATGATTTTCTAAAATATAAGACAACAGTTTTAAAATTAAACAATTGTATGATAGTGTACACACATCACACATGCCTCTTTTTAGGAAACCATTGTGTCATGACATCAACCTTTTTGACAAAATATAAGACAACGGTTTTGGCGAAAATCTATTGTAAGAACCTGTTCAAACAAGTCTTCTTCGTTCAAACCATTGTCTATTGATATCAAATTTCTTGACAATCCCGAAGACTTAAATGGGACTTGAATCATTACTGTACGCTTTCAAAATGTGCTACAAGAGAAGTGATTGGCATGTAAAAACTCACATTATCAAACACATGTTTAAATATCACTAAGGTTATATGAAATAAATAACTTATATTTTTTCGTTATAATATGTTGTATCATAGTCATATACATACGTAGATCCCGTCATTACTTTCGAAATATACTCGATAACTATACAAATGAAAGATTCGGGACTTGTTAAGTTTACAATATTTCATAGAGACATTGTATGAGTAAAGAAAAGTGAAACGAGCCATTTAATGTGGATCCATTTGAATATTTCATTTTTTCTTAAATTAATTCAATATAGGGGTTTAAAATTTAGAATAATGATTTTCTAATATATAAGACAACCGTTTTAAAATTAAACCATTGTACGAAAGTGTACAAACAAGCCTTTTTTTCAGAAAATCATTGTGTCATGACATAAACCTTTTTGACAAAATATAAGACAATGGTTTGGACAAAAATCCATTGTAAGAACCTGTACGAACAAGTCTTTTTCGTTCAAACCATTGTCTATTGACATCAAATTTCTTGACAATCCCAAAGACTTGAATGGGACTTCAATCGATACAGTACGCTTTCAAAATGTGCTACAAGAGAAGTGATTGGCATGTAAAAACTCACATTATCAAACAAATGTTTAAATATCACTAAGATTATCCGAAATAAACAACTTATATTTTTTCGTTATAATATGTTGTATCATAATCATATACGTATGTAGATCCCGTCATTACATTCGAAATATAGTCGATAACTTTACATATGAAAGATTTGGGACTTGTTAAGTTTGCAATATTACATAGAGACACTGTATGAGTAAAGAAAAGTGAAACGAGCCATTTAATGTCGATCGATTTGAATATTTCATTTTTTCTTAATTTAATTTGACATAGGTGTTTAAAATTTGGAAGAATGATTTTCTAAAATATAAGACAATTGTTTTAAAATTAAACCATTGTACGAAAGTGTACAAACAAGCCTTTTTCAGAAAATTATTGTGTCATGACATCAACCTTTTTGACAAAATATAAGACAACGGTTTGGGCGAAAATCCATTGTAGGATCATGTACAAACAAGTCTTTTTCGTTCAAACCATTATCTATTGACATCAAATTTCTTGACAATCCCAAAGACTTGAATGAGACTTGAATCCTTACCGTACGCTTTCAAAATGTGCTACAAGAGAAGTGATTGGCATGTAAAAACTCACATTTTCAAACACATGTTTGAATATCACTCAGGTTATACGAAATAAAGAACTTATATTTTTTCGTTATAATATGTTGTATCGTAATCATATACGTACGTAGATCCTGTCATTACTTTCGAAATATAGACGATAACTATACATATGAAAGATTCCGGACTTGTTAATTTTACAATATTACATAAAGATACCATATGAGTATAGAAAAGTGAAACGAACCATTTAATGTCGATCCATTTGAATATTTTGTTTTTTCTTAAATTATTTCGATATAGGGGTCACTACCACATAAATGGTCTTTAACAACACCCAAACAACGAGACTCGTTCCCGATTTACTATATAAATTTTTTAAAATGATTTCTTCAATGATCCAACCGTACAGATGTTAAGATTTATCAATTTTAGTCATATGAAAAATTATAAAAAAATTCAAATTCATCTTGCATGTCAAGACTAGATATATTTAGTAAAAGTACAACTCCAAACAACGAGACTCGTTCCCGATTTATTAAATAAATTTTTAAAACAATTTTTTCTACGATCCAACAGTACGGATGTTAAGATATATGAAGTTTAGTCATATGAAAAAATTATTAAAAATTTTCAAATTTATCTTGCATGTCAGGATTAGAAAAAATCTAGTAAAAGTACAACTCCAAAAAATGAGACTCGTTCCCAATTTACTAGATAAATTTTTAAAATGATTTATTTAACGATTCAACCGTACGGATGTTAAGATATATCAATTTTAGTCATATGAAAAAATTATTAAAAAAAATTCAAATTCATCTTGCATGTTAAGATTAGAAATAACCTAGTAAAAGTACAACTCCAGACAACGAGACTCATTCCCGATTTACTAGATAAATTTTTAAAATGGTTTCTTCGACGATCTCACCGTACACATCTTAAGATATATCGATTTTAGTCACAGAAAATTATAAAAGAACTTCAAATTTTTTTTGCATGAAAACTTCAAATTATAAAAAAAACAAAATATCAAACCGTAATGTGAAATATTTACCTAGATTTTTAAATATTTTTTGTAAAAAATATTTTTTCATCCCTGACCCATAACAAAAATACTTTTTTTATTTTCTCTCCCCTTTCCAATAATTTATCTCCCTGTCAAAATTTGGTTTCCCCCTTCATTTCTGGATCCCCTTTACTACTTCACTTTCCCCCTTTACTTTTCAATCTCAATTGAAATTGCCCCTCTCCCCTCCCTCTCACTGCTGAAACAATGCATCACTCTATCTCTCTCTCTTCAGAATCGATGCATCTTTTTTAACTCATTCTTCTTACATGATGTGTTCAATTTGCCGTTGTTTATCTAGGCGAACTCGGTCTCTTTCAACACAAAGATGTTAGTCTCTCTCTAGGTAGGTGCTCAAATGTTATTATTCACTAAAGTTTTGTAATCAAAAGTAGAGTACAATTGAGTAGATCATTTAGTAGATGTAGGAATTGATTTTGGGTTCAACTGAAGCTGGCAATGGTAAGGGTTTGGCTAGATTTTTGAAGAATGGGAGGTATGCTCAATGTGTTAGATATGGTTCCCCTGTGTATTTGTCTGCTGTTCTTGAATATCTCGCTGCTGAAGTGAGTAATCTCTCTCTCTCTCTCCCCTCACTCCCCCTCAATTTCTCTCTCTCTCTCTCTCTCCCTCGATCTCTCTGTCGTAATTAGTCTCTCTCTCTTTGTTATTTATTTATTTAGTTTTGTGCTAATTCTAATTCACTGGGAGCGATGTTGTGATATTGTATATACTATGGTGATATTGTATGTTTGGTTAAAAGAGTCTAAACCCATTTGTTTGGGCATCCATGTGATATTTCAAGCCACCAGGTTGATTAGGGTTGTTAAAGTGGTCTCTCGGAGAAAAATAGCAGATGCAGAGTCACTATCGTGCAGAGAGCCATACACTAATAAGCCTTTTGGATCTCCATGTGGTTGTGTTTTGGCAATCAAAGTTGGGCTGTGGCTTGGTTTACCATTGTATGCATTCTTTCCTCTTGTATCGGACCTTGCTACACAAATTTCTCGTGGGATATTTATGAAGAAAAGTCAAGTTCGCATACTGGGAGCAAATGCAGACAACCCGAATCAAGAAAAGATTGTTGTCCTTTTGGACCTGGTGCCTTTTGGAGCAAATTTTGATAACTCTACAGCCTATATAATATATCAAAAATTTTATCAAAAGGAAGTGGGTATCGAACCTTATTATTTTAGTAAATACAAGGTCCTATATTTGCATTATCCAGGTATGATATGTTTATTTTGAGGTTGCAGTATCAAGTATATGCAAGCGATTGTTTGACTAATGTAGTCGTACTTCATACACTGATAGGTATTCCTGCATCTCCACCTGCACCTTCAACCTTTGATAGTGAGGCATATTCCGGTCTGGGTAGCAAAAGGAGACCTGTTAAGCCCCTCGGGGTTGATGTCAGTAGGCAGCAGCATAAAAAGGGACTTAAAGGCAGTGTAATTGTAATTATAGTTTTGCTAGGCTCTCTGTCTCTGACTCTTTGTTGTGTAGTTGCTTGGGTTATGTTGTTCAAACACAAAAGGAGAAATGCCCGACCAGGGTTAAATTCAACAATTCCAATACCTTCACTAGCAAAATCCTCAGGCAAGACTTGTATCCACCTTCCAGTGGTATAATGTATGGTCTTTCTTGTATCCACCTACTGATCTTGCATGCAGAAAAAACTTACCATTGTTATCCATCATTACAATGATGAGATTTAGAATAAAATGAATCTTTAGTGTGTGAAATATACTTTTAATATTACAGAGGCATGTGCATTCCCACTTTTTTTTTGGCATGCTGACCCAGTATTTTGAGTGTATATGTTATCAATTGGCACCTTCAAATATTGGCAGTGGCCTGAGTTTTATTTCACCATCATAGAAAACTGGCATTTCCCCTTATACTAAAATTTCTTAGCACCTGATATTCTGATTATTTTTTGACAAGACTTCTAGAAGGCATACACTTAGGTCTATGGTCATGCAGGCAAATTTTTCACAAAGGAAGTACCATCATCTTGGTGGTCACCAAATGGTATTTTTTTGGTAATTGCAAGCAAAGATATAATCATTTTCATATGGGGCAAGACTGGGAATATCTTTATATGTGTGTGAAAATATAAGGTAATATAGCCGTAAATTCACTATCACAGTTATAGTTATTTGTTAAGATTATTGTCATGCCAGCTTTTTAATCAGTTATTGTTCATACATATTTTTGCAATTTTGCAAGTATGTTTCCAGTCACCAAAAGGGTTGCAACAGATGTTATGTTGTGCATGTTTGGAAGCATTTTAATCCATTGACTTGTTTTATCTACCTACCTCTTGTAAGTGGTTGTAGGTAATGAAAAAACTTAAGTTATTTATTTTTCTTAAATTATGTAGTTTTAACAACCTTTTTTATTTTAGTTGCCAACATGTTTCAAAATTATGAGAGATGTGTATTTGTTATTTGTTATTGTTCTTGGGTAAAAAAGAGCATGTATCTTGGATAAAAAATAAGCATGTATCTTGGATAAAAAAATTAGATTATCCTAGTATACATCTGAAATTGATTTATTTTATACTAGTACCTTGTATATAATGTAAAATTTGTTCACTCTTGATTAAGCTTTTTCCGATGCATTCAATTTAATTTAATTCATGTCCTAACTCCAACAAATAACTAATATTGCAGGTAACAGGATATAAATGTTTGAAGATGGAAGGGAAAATGAGGGGAGCTCAAGATCTGAATTTCTTAATTGAAAAATGACTGTTAAAAATAGATTTATAGCTACAATTGTAATTCTTCTTTATAAATTTTGAATATTAAATTTTAATTTTATTTATAATTTTTACAATAGGATAAAGACACAGTTTTATTTTAACAATACTAATTGATTTGTTTTAAATGAGTTTGAACAGGTACATAATTGTGTGAAAGCCATTAAAAATTATTAAAACCATTGTATGTCTTACTTTATAAAATTATTTTCTTCTAACAATATATTGGTCATTAAGAGCATAGTTGAAATACAATACCCAAAAAACAAAAAACAGTTGCCTAAAGTATTGTTTTCTTAATAAAATCATTGTGTAACTAGATGAAATTTATATATAAACTGTTGTAGGAATAAATTCAAATAATACTATTTTTAACTATTGTGCCTCTAAATTGTTATTACAATGGTGCATAACCATTATAAGTGCCAAACACACTGCCCCCAATAGACAACGAAAAATTCATCTTTTAGACAATATGGAAAACCATTGTCTGATTCAATATTTTTTGTAGTGCATGAACAATAGCTGTTCAAGGAAATTTTTACTTCGGTAGATTTAAACAAAGAAAGTTTCACTTCTCTAGATCAAAACAAGCAAACAAACCGGTTCAAAAAACTATGAAAAGGTTATTGTAGTAGATTATGCACTCTCAGTGAAGAATTAGAACATATCTCCTTCAAAGAAGCTATTCAAAATAGTAATAGTGAGATTTGGTTGGCACCGATGGAAGAAGAGACAAATCAGTTTCCACAATGGAACCAATCTTGGGATTTACTCCCATTGCATTGAAAAACGATTGGTTGTAAGTGGTGTACAAGAAGAGAGAAAGCATCTTAAAACAAGTTGATACAAGGTACAAGACAACGTTCATAGCGAAGAGGTATGCATAAAAGAAAGGAATGGACTATATTGAGATTTTTTCTGTGGTCCTGAAGAGCACGTATATTCAAGCATTATTAAGTATATTTCTAATGTGAAAAAAACATTACTAAAAATAATACTATATTTGTTTATGATATTTTAGTATATCATCCTTTTATTGTATTAGAAAAGAAATAATAACAAATTTAAATGAAAGAAGGTCGTCTTGATAACTGATGATCAAAATCCTCTACGTACAATTATCTTTGTTGTTTAATGCAAGTATTCCATAACTACAAAAATTGGTATACAGAGCTTATTAAAATCTATAACAATATACAACTTTAAAGTACCCATATTCATAAAGATTCATACATCATTAAATTCCAAAAATATTAGTCATAATAAGAATTCACAATATATATCTAACATATATTTAGATTAGAGCTAGCAAGATAGATCAACATCTTAAATCGAATATTTTTCATTAACTAAATTAACTTTCAAAAATAGATAATCACGAAAATAACACTTTTTTAAGATGTTTAGTCAGTCTACCCACCAGATA
This sequence comes from Apium graveolens, assembly GCF_009905375.1. Taxonomy (NCBI): domain Eukaryota; kingdom Viridiplantae; phylum Streptophyta; class Magnoliopsida; order Apiales; family Apiaceae; genus Apium; species Apium graveolens. The sequence goes on from NC_133655.1 coordinate 274,997,766, forward strand.
TGCCAAACCGTGCAGCGTATCTTCTATTTTTCAAAAAATTGTGTGATACACATTATCTTCATGCATACACTATACCATAAACAACCTATTGTAACACCAAAAAAGTGTGAATAAAGGCCAAAAATAGTTGCTGAAAGTGAAGAAAATGGCTTTGGTAACACTTTTTTGAAAAATAGGATGGTAACTAATATGGGTGCTATCATAGGGGTCTATGGTAACACTTTTTCAATTTTGGTAACACCGGAAAAAGTGTAACCCTAGGACATCCATGCCTACACTTTTATTATATTGGTAACATTATAGACCTATGGTAACACAATTATGGTATTTTTACATCATATTTGGTGTAACCATAAGGCTATGGTAACACCATATTAGCTATTGCAACATTAAATTGTCAAAAACAAAGTTATCAATGGATACATTATCTATAGTTATACTTTGATGTGGACCTTTTAAACTTTTACCTACACTTTTAAATCTATACCTACATTTTTTTGTATTCACCAACAGAGAATATAAATAATTTATATCAATAACTACACTTTACACGACTTTTTGCCAAAATTTAATGAGAAAAAAAGGCAATATAATATTTGAAAATAGAATTTCCGCATTTCAAAGTTTACCAAACATTCATCAAGAAAAACAATCCAACAACTAAAAAAACCAATTCAAGTATCACCAACCACCAACCAGTTCCAAGCCTACCAACCATACCAAAACAAGTACTGGAAACTAAAACTAACTTAGCTAGCTAGGTACCACATCAAGATCATGATAATTACTTGATAGGTACAATATAACTTTAGGGTGACTGCATTATCACTTTTAATATTATCTCTTCTCTTATACTGCTCATATAGGTTTGTTATCCTTCTCTTCCATTAATGCTTTTTAGGTATCTTCTTTTATGCACAGGTTTCTTTCTTCTTTACACTGACTTCATTCCTCTTTGTAGAAGTTCAAAACCTAAACAACCAAGAGGTAAAAAAGTTTAACAGTATGAAATAAATAATCAAATCAAGTGCATGTTATGCATGAGATTGATGCTATGTGTGAGTGTATATGATTGTGTGTTGTAGGTTGTAAAGAATCGAAGATAAATATTTTTGCTTTAGAGAGAGAACTAGAGGTCATTCAACTAAAAACAGTGAATGTATAAATGGGAAGTATAGATAGTATAATTTTGAGAGTATAGTATAGATCATAAAGTGCAGATGATCAGATTATTTAAAGGTCAAAATTATTATTTTTATTTTGCACCTAAAATTGGCTAATTAATTAAAATTTGACCGAGTTTTTTCTTGGCTTTGGCATTGGAGCTATGCATTAATTGATAATAGGGATGGGTGAAACTTGGAGCTGAGTTCTGAAAAATAGACTCGAGGATGTCCTCCTACAAGTGGTGCATACTGATGCTACTGTTGTGTAGATTGTAGATACTGCTCATAATATTCTTGTAACTGTTGTGGAGACCACTGCTCTACAGTTGGCCAAGTAGCTGAAGTACTAGCACTATCTGTAGATGGAGGGGTAGTTGCAGCCTGAGATATTGTTTCCTGCGAGCTTGGGCTACGAGTTGTGAACTGGTCTGAGCCGGTGGACTCAAAACTTTTAGTTGGACAATAAATAAGAAATATTATCAATGTAAGAGAATATGGAATTGCATTGTATATTGACATGTGTAAGGTTGAATTATTCATTAATTATGGTTAAAATAATTAATAACGTTCTATAATTAATGATTTTTAAATATAGAAAGGTTTAGGGGTTAAATTAGGGGTTTTACAAATTTTGTTTCGTTAATCCAAACTCATGCATGCTTATATTACTTCAAACTAACCATGTATGCAAAAAATTAGATTTTTTTAACTTCATTTGCAATTATATTTTAACAAACATAAGTTTTCAACGAAATGATAACAATTCACTTTAATAGAGAGAATTAGAGGATGTATTGGTGATTAAGCTCCTGTAGCAGCCCTCATCCATAGGTAGAAGACGCTTGCTCACAAATGTCATACTTGTTTAAAGGATAAAAAGAGTTTTAAGCAATATAGCACAAATTCACTCTATGAAACCCTCAAAGAGGTATAGCTATTAATCTAAATAGTACACGAACATAAATAGGATAACCATTGGACTTAACTCATTAGAAAAAAATGCCTAAACACAAATACCCAAAAACCGGTTGTATTTAGTTAAATACAATTATATTCGGTTGTATTTAGTAAAACGGTTGTATATAGTAAAACGGTTGTATTTACCCGGTTCAATAGGTCCGGCTAAATACAACCGTGTAAATACAACTGCATTCAGTCGAATTTAAAATTTGAAAAACTCGCCAAAAATTCTAAATTCGACTATATATGCTTGTTTATCAAATTCGACCACTTCTAGTTAAAAATTAAATTCTACTATTTTTAGTAGTTTTTCAATTTCAACCGTTTTGGTGGATTATTATTTGCAACAGGTTTCGGTCGAATATACATAACAAAATCCGAATAAAAAAATTCTTGTTTTGAACTACCTCTAAAGAAAAAGCCATTTCTTTTCCTTGATGCACCATATATCATAAAATAATAGAGGAAAACATATAAAACCAACACTTGCTTCAAAATCATTAAACTTGTTAGTTATAGTTATGCCCATCTAGTTTGGTCATCTATGTTTAGTACTAGAAAGTTTGATGACTATTGGGTGCATACCCCATATAATTTAACAAAAGAGCTACATATAGCTTTACAAAAGAGGAGCAGAATTCTAAAACCCAACAAGTCTTTCAGTTCATACAAAGCTAAGTAGATATTACCAGGCTAATATGACAAAGCCTACTACATTAGCGGATAGTTGTGTGCATCGAGGTCTTCATCTTCATTTCTGCCAGATACCTCATCTCCGTTGTTGCCTCTATTGTTCACAACCCGCTCAACCATCACAGTTTCCTGCATACATCAACTTATTAATAACTATAATTTCACCATATTATCGATAATCGTGTCCATTGAACCACTCGCTCGAGCTTTATTTCCTACTTTCAATTTCAAGTTGTGCAAGTATCTTTCAATAAAATACATCCAACGCCCATTAGCTTGCCCACCCAACTTACACTCAGTTGCTAAATGTAGTGGAAAATGCCCCATTGGATCAAATAAACCAGGAGTGAAGACGGTTTCAAGTTTGGACATTATCCTCACTATATCTTTCTTTATTTTTTTTAAATCTGAGTACTTGGGAGTTGAAGAGCATATATCTTGAAGGAAGTTATACAATTCAATGACAGGATCCCCTATATGCTTCGGAAGAAGGTCATGACAAACGATAGGCAACAATTTTTTCATGAAGACGTGACCATCATGTGATTTCATACGACCAATACAATTTTTTGCCCAATTGAGACACCTAGATATTTTTGAGGCATAACCATCTGGAAGTTTCAATGAGACAATCCACTTGAATAACTTATGAACATGTTCCTTTGAAAGTGTATATAATGCATGTGGTTCGGTGCCATTACCTCGAATCCACAATTCACGGTGTACACCTGATTCTTGACAATCTTTTCTTCACTTTGTGTTATATTTGGTCTTCTTTGCATCACCAAGAATTGTGTAAAAATATTATCAAAGCCATTCTTTTTCGTGTGTATAATGTCAATATTATGAAGAAGGCTGAGTGTTTCCCAACATGGAAGCTCAAAAAATGGAGAAAAATGAGTCCAATTATGTTTCTCCCCATAATATATTGGTTTTTTCTTATATATCTTTCCGCCATCCAATAATTTCACTACACCATAGATTGCTTCAAGCAACCCCCAACTGTGTTGCTATAGAACCAAAAAAGTGTTGCTAAAGGTCCGAAGAGGACTAAGGCAATGTTGACTTGTAGCTAGTTAGTATAGATATCTATAGCAACATAACAACTACTCTATTACAATATACCATATTTTGTTACTATAGATCTCAATATAAACCTCTTTTGGACTCTATAGTAACATACTTATTGTATTGCAAATGATCTTATTATTTATAAAACTGATTTTCAGAATATGGGGCCGCTTGTGAATCAAATAAAAATATTATATTTGAAGAATTGAATTTTCCAACAAAATAAAAATTAATAATCAATTAAATTCTGCTTTCATTTGATAACAATATTTTACGTTATACATCCATTACTTCCAATAATAAATAACTACCAAGATCATCACAACTAAGGTTGCATACAAATTTGTTTGATAACTTTATATTCAAAAACAAAAAAAAATAAAACTAAATAGTGCCCAATGTCAATAATAGTACTAATCCTTCTACTTTACTACTTTGCTCTCGGTTATCATTTTTTGCTTAACTGCTACTTTGCCCGAGGTCTCCACTGCTTATTGATTGTCGATCAAGGAAGTACCACATGCCACTAGATGTAAGCACAAAGCAGTAATAATGCCGAGAATCGGTACTCCATCTAGCATGAACCAACAAAATGAGAAGTCAATAACTAACTAATAACTAATTGGATATAAACAAGTAGTGTTAAGAACTGCTACCCAAAGCTCTTCGAGACACCTGAAAAGATATAAGTGCCAAGTCAGAATAATGACTTGCTACACTTGTTACACGTTGCAAGCAGTACATGAAATGTGTTTTTAATGTATCGACTTATCTATCTACCTATAGTTATGAAAATTTAAGGCGCTGAAATATGAATCAATGGTAGTTTTGGCTTATATATTTATTAATTGCCTAAATCTAATCTAGTCAAAACAAACACTATCAGAGCTATTTGGCCACATATTGTATGCAAAGCTAGCTTTATAAGTAGACTCTATATTGAAACAAGAACATTCATAACACCAAGTTATCACCAAGGAAAATATCTTGGCTTTATAAACCTGCTGGGCAATTGTCAAATTTATGCAAAGTGTAAGTAGTAATATGTAACAATACAACTGGACAGGTAAGAAAACTTCAGAGATATTCTGGAGCAACAACTTGAAACATTAATCATGTCCATAATATTGACTTACATCTTAACAATACTAGTTGAATTTTCAATCTCCGGAGGAATTGGTCTGGATAGCATGCTTCCTCCCAAATCCAACACTCTGAGGAACTTCAATGCGCCATCAATACTAAGTAAGATACAAAAATTCTGTATTATATCAAACTAATAAAAAATGACTAGTCGAGGAGTAGGTCTGGAAATGTTGTTTCTTCCAATTATGTGTACATAAGAAACTTGATCTCGTTGTCCTTAATCTTAATAATGCTAAGTATGACTGTTGGTCTACTCCTTTTCATGATTCTATACAAACCAATAGACAAACTACTATTTGGCCTACTATCACTACAAAAAAACGGCTTTTTCCTACCAAGCAAATCAAACCAGAAAAATTTGGTAGAAATTACTCTACCATTTCCTACCAACCCGTAAACTGGTAGGAATTGCTTTAGGTGGGGCCCATATTTTGTACACGCAAGCACCACAACCTACCAATATTGGTGGGAAACTCAAAACCTATCAATTTTGGTAGGTTTTGACTAAAATTTGATACCGAAATGGTCCCACCAACCACGTCATCAGCCCTCACTTATTTTATTGATCAAACTTTTTTTATGAAAAAAGAAATAATATCATCAATCCGAGACCATTTCCTACCAAGTTTGGTGGGAAAGTTTTTCCTACCAAGGTTGGTAGGTTTTGGTAAAATCTTAATTTGAAAATAACCCCACCAACCACATCAGCATGCCACGTATTGTTAAGAATATATAACATTTTTCTGAAGTATAAATAAATATCAATAATTCAGGTCGTTTCCTACCAATATTGGTAGGAAATAGGAGAAAACTAAGAAAAATGTATTTTTTCTACTTTTCGCTCATTGTTTGTCACATTCTTGTTGATCATACTCTAAAAACATAAATATCTATTAATTTTAATAGTGAAACTCTAAAAGTTAGTTGATTACACTTGCAGTCCCGTGTTTCCATTTGTTTTTTGGATAATTATAATAATTATGAAAAAAAATATTAAATATGAAAATGATTCGCTAAATTAAAACTTTTCAAGTGAAATGTCATTTTATAGTGAAATAAAACTAAGAAAAAAAATTGGGTAAGAAAACAATTATGAATAAGAAAATCGTTTAGAAAACAGATTGTCGAGATTGTTCGAAGATTGAGTTAGATTTTCAACTCAAAGTTTCGGGGATGGGTTAGACATTTAGATTTTTTTAATAATCTAACCTTACGGATGATTATATATATATGAGTTTTACACATGTAATTGAAATATAGAATTTTTAAAAATTAAGCTATTATGTTTTTATAATAGATCTGTAGAAAAAACTACAAGAAAAATATTTTTTTTGTACTTTTCGCCTATTATTTGTTACATTTCCGTTGATCAAACTCTAAAAACATAAACATCTATTCATTTTAATACTGAAACTCTAAAAGTTTGTTAATTACACTTACAGTTTTGTGTTTCCATTTATTTTTTGGATAATTATAATTATTACGAATAAAAATATTAAATATGAAAATGATTCGATAAATTAAAACTTTTGAAGTGAAATGTCATTTTATAGTGAAATAAAACTAGGGAAAAAAATTGGGTAAGAAAACAATTATGACTAAGAAAATCGTTTAGAAAACGGAACGTCGAGATTGTTCGAAGATCGAGTTAGGCTTTTCAACTCAAAGTTTCGGGGATGGGTTAGACATTTGGATTTTTTTAATAATCCAACCTTACGGATGATTAGATATATGAGTTTTATACATGTAATTGAAATATAGATTTTTTAAAAATTAAGCTATTATGTTTTTATAATTTATCTATAGAAAAAAAACTGCAAGAAAAATATTTTTTTGTAATTTTCGCCCATTGTTTGTCACGTTTCCGTTGATCAAACTCTAAAAACATAAACATCTATTCATTTTAATAGTGAAACTCTAAAATTTAGTTGATTACACTTACAATTTTGTGTTTCCATTTGTTTTTGGGATAATTATAATTGTTACGAAAAAAAATTAAATATGAAAATGATTCGATAAATTAAAACTTTTCAAGTGAAATGTCATTTTATAGTGAAATAAAACTAGGAAAAAAAATTGGGTAAAAAAACAATTATGACTAAGAAAATCGTTTAGAAAACGGAAACTCGAGATTGTTCGACGATTGAGTTAGGTTTTCAACTCAAAGTTTCGGGGAAGGGTTAGACATTTAGATTTTTTAATAATCCAACCTTACGGATGATTAGATATGAGTTTTATACATGTAGTTGAAATACATAATTTTTAAAAATTAATTTATTATATTTTTATAATAGATATATATAGAAAAAAATGCAAGAAAAATATATTTTTTGTACTTTTCGCCCATTATTTGTCACATTTTCGTTTATCAAACTCTAAAAATATAAACATCAATTAATTTTAATAGTGGAACTCTAAAAGTTAGTTGATTACAATTATAGTCTCGTGTTTCCATTTATTTTTTGGATAATTATGATTATTACGAAAAAAATATTAAATATGAAAATGATTCGATAAATTAAAACTTTTCAATTGAAATGTCAATTTATAGTGAAATAAAACTAGGAAAAAAAATTGGGTAAGAAAATAATTATGAATAAGAAAATCGTTTAGAAAACAGAATGTCGAGATTGTTCGAAGATTGAGTTAGGTTTTCAACTCAAATGTCGGGGATGTTTAGGATTACACACTTGGATTTTTTTTTTAATAATCCAACCTTAGGATGATTAGATACATGAATTTTATACATGTAGTTAAAATATTGAATTTTTAAAAATTAAGCTATTATATTTTAATAATAGATCCATAAAATAAACTTTTAATTCCTACCGGAATTCGTAGGTTTTGCCCAAAAAAGTTGTCTGTCCTTTTCCTAGTTAGGTATTTCCTACCAAGTTTGGTATGAAATAGACCAAAAATTGGTAGGAAAAGGCATCACCTGAAAATAGTAATTAAATTGTTATTTTAACAATTCCGTATAATATCCGATTTTTAATAAATATTATCCAATTTTTTAACTAAGATATATTTGTTTGTTTCTCTATATATTTTAGGGATATGATATAATTTTTAGAAAAAAAATAAATATATTTGGTTTACTAGTATTTAGTCCTATATTGATATTTAAATATTTTTAAATATTTAATTTACTTTTTAATAATTGCACTCACACTAAAAATTAAAAAAAAATCGTTAAACCCCATTACCTACCTATATTGGTTGTAGTTTCACGAAAATTTTAAACATGAAAGTAAATTCAAAATTTTTAAAATTAGAGCGAAATCCAAAAATTCAAAAACAAAGTCCAACTCAAAACCTACCAATATTGGTAGGAAATGAACTTTAGTTTCACGAAAATTCAAATATGGAGCCAAAACTAAAAGTTTTAAATATGGAGCCAAAACCAAAAATTCAAAATTTTCGTCAAATTCAAAACCTACCAGTATAGGTAGGAAATGAACCTTAATTTCACAAAAAAATCAATTGTGGAGCCAAAATCAAAAATGAAAATTTCAAATACGGAGCCAAAATTAAACTCAAAAATTTGAAAATTCCCCCTAAACCCATAACGTACCAATATTGGTAGGAAATAGGTGACTTGAACCTATAAACCACTATCTTCCTCTTTTCACTTTCAATTTCATCTACTCCACCAAAATTTCATTTCATAATTTCTCCATCCTCTTCTTATCTTTTGGTAAATATCTTCATCTTCTTCATTTAAACCATCTCATATATATGTATGCATTTCAATATTTTTAACATATTTTTTATCTTGATTCGTTTATATATTTACTTATTTGTTTTTACTACATGTATTAATTGTTCATGTACGTTAATGACTACTAACATTTATAATCTCTTCTTATGTAGATTTTATTCACTCGAGACCAAGGAAATGAAACAAACAAAGACGGAAATGGAAAACTTACAAAGAATGTAGACAAATTATTCAACAACGATAATGAAGAAATTACAAAGAATGAAGGCAAATGATTCAACAATGATGAGAACTTGAAGATGATTAGTCTTAACTTTTGAAACATCTATTAATTGTTGTAATGAATTATTATTTCTAATATGCAATTATCACGGATATCTAATTCTTTTTTAATGTTATAATGGTGTTATGTCTGAATTGTGATTTATGATGAATTTTTTAATTTTGGTTATTGTTGTTTGCTTATAATTTAGATATTAATTTATGTACAACTTTATCTACATTGTTATCAATGAAATAAATTTTTTTATAAAAAAACTGTCCAACAATTTCCCACCACATTCAAGGTATTTCCTACCACATTCAAGCTAAACAGTGGTAGGAAATGGTTGGTAGGAAATACTGATATTCATGTCTTCTGACATAAAACCTACCATTCATCAATCAAAACCTACCTGTTATGGTAGGAAATACTCACTCAAAACCTACCAATTTTGGTAGGAAAAAGGTCTTTTCTGTGTCAATTGCCACGTGGCAGGACACATGGCAGGACATGTGGATCGGTCCCACATGCCAACTCATCAATCTGACCCCAATTTGTATGACGTGGCAGCTGACATGGCAGGTGACGTGGCCGCCCATGTGGCGTGCCACATGGGCGGCCACTTGGCAAGTGGGACCTTTTGAGATACAAGCACCAATTCCTACCACAAAGCAATTCCGACTAGAGCAAATCCCACCAAGTCTTTTGGTAGGAATTGCCCCCTTTTCCTACCTGAAATAGCCCATTTCCTACCAAAACGCCGGTAGGAAATGGCCGTTTTTCTTGTAGTGTATTGATATTTAACATAGGAAGTTAACACTGCTATAAATTATACAAAGCAACCTGTGTAAATACTATAGTTTTTAACTAACATAAAACAAAAGCAATGCTAAGTAGTATCCATATAATATTTTACAAAATGATTGGAACTTTCAACTTTGACATACTCAATAATATATTAATTTTACAACGGTACAAAGATGAAGTACCAAATGTTACCAATCCTAAACTTTAGTTTCTTGGTATAAGTCCAAATCAAGAAGCAAGCATTTGACTACTAGTTAAATTTTTTGTACACCCGAAGAAATACTAACATGTAAGCGAAACCATGGTCACTTACCCCAACGATAGCATTGCCATGCCCTCTGGCGTTGTGTCCTAAACCTTCCAAGGTATCATTTTCTGTGCGTTGGACCTGCAGAAAGAATATAATTTTACAGAGAGGACTCGAGCAAATATGAAATCAGCAGATGAATTAAAAAAACATAGGTATCATATTCTGTGTGTTGGACCTGCAGAAAGAATATAATTTTACAGAGAGCACTCAGCAAATATGAAATCAGCAGATGAATTAAAAAAACATACCACCGCAAATCTATAATGACTAGAGCTCCAACATCCATGGTCGCGAGATCTTCCAGTTTCTCTATCTGTTCAATGGATATAAAACTGTTGTAAAGTTTGAACATAATAGTATCTTGCGCCTAAGAAATAAAACCGTTGTTAATTTGTCCACAAGGCGATTAATCGAAGATGATATTCATTGTCCTTAAACAGAACCAAGAAAAAGAGCATTCCAACTTGTCCTTCACACTGCAACATGGCTCCATAATTTCAAGATTGGAAGTTATACGCACCTGAACCTTAATCTGGTATAGATAAGTAGAATTATATCTTTTAACACATCACATATACAATTGTAACAACATATTTAAGCTTCTGCTTATATGACAACAAGTAATCTTATAAGATTTACTAGTTTTCAATTTCTGCGGTATAAGATTACAATATTAGAGATAGACAGAGAGATAGGGTGAGATATGATGAAATTATAAAAACAAAGATTGATATGTAAAAATATGGAGTGTCTCCATGGACTACGTTGTGTTCTCTCTGCTTATAATTCTAACCGAGTACATACAAATATTTAAAAGATGGACCAACTATTGAGTTAGCTAAAATCATGCAACTACTTCCTACAAATACTCTAACACCCCCACTTATTCAGAACTCTTCCTAATATTACTGAAACAAACAAATGACCTATTCTACGTGCTACGTGGTTTACATGATTCAGCAGTAACACAAATAAATAAAACTTAATACAAATATTATTATCAAAAAACAAGTTTTAGATTAAATTCCAAAAAGATAGAGAGAGAAAGCCATAGAGATAAAGTGCAAGAGACAGAGACATCGTGAAAGAGAATTAGCCGGTGAGAGAGATAATTCCTTAAAATAGAACCCCAATATTTTTAGAACCCTAGCTGAATTTGGAACCTTAATTTCTCGAATGCGTTATCAAATCATTTAATCAAAAAAATCTAATTGCCAGATTGAACCTGTTGCTCGTGCTCGTTAATCAACGCGGAGAGAGTGTACGAGTGACATCAATTGTGTTTCCCCAATCCATTTTCCCCTTTTCTTTTGTCTCAAAATTTCACTTCCCGCTTTGTTCAAACCCAAATTTTAGCGGCTCGGTCCCAATTTCACTATCTCAGCCCAATTTTATAATTTGTTTTTTTTCTTTATATTTTTAGGTCATTTGCTTTCTTTTTAAATTTTATAAATTTTTTAAATATTTAATTTTATAATTTTCTCACATTATATCTATTACGACTAACTTATAAATTTTTAAAAATATTACATGCTAATATTGTGTGTGTGTGTGTGTATATATATATATTAGTCACTTTAATCAAAAATTTTTATTTTTATTAAATAAATTATCAAATTCTTTCATGTAATCTTAAAATCCAAAAACTATTTTAATATTTATAAAATTTTAAATAAAAAGTTTATATGTTATTCTTTTACTTCTGAAAAATATTCCTATATTATTTTGTTCAAATCAATTAGTTTCAGATAAAAAATTCATTTTTGTTAAAATTAAAAATTATTAGAGGTTTGAATTAGTCTCTCCATATTATAATTATTACAATAAAACTACAAATTAGTGTGTAAAAATATAAAGTTATTAGAGGTTTGAATTAATGTTTCATTCTCAACTCACTTTTCTATCTATTTCTATCCGAAGAGACTGCTTCTCAAGCGATATACATGACGATCCTGACACTCAACCATGTATCCCTCAAGTCGACCCTTATGAATTTAATCATTGAATTTTTTGTGCAATAAGGTTATTTTTATATCAAACTATTCAACTCCCAATCACTATGAGGAACAATATAATCAGTACTGGAATAGAACTGTGCTTCACCATTACAAAAAAATCTCATTATAGTCCATTCCTTTCTTTTGAGCATACCCTTTCTCTACGAACCTCGCTTTGTACCTTGTATCACCCAGGGTGAAGGGGTCTTCTCTCTTCTTGTACACCCACTTGAAACCAATAGAATTTCAATCTGTAGGCAATGGGATTATATCCCAAGTTTGGTTTTTTTGTAGACACTGCTCCATGTCTTCTTCCGTTGTTGACATCCAAATCTCACTTCTACTATTATGAATAAATTCTTTGAAGGAGATATGTTACTTATTCTCAATTGATAGTGCATATTTAACTCCATTAGCCTTCCCGTAGTGTTTTAAATTAAGGCTTATCCGACCAAAGTTTTTGAACCTATTTATATGCTTGATTTGGTTTAGCAAAGCAGAAATTTCTTAGAAATGTTGTGGTTCATGTGCCTGCATATTTTCTTACTGAAAAACCTTATCAGGGCTTGATATTCCGCGAATCCTCTTGAATTCCTACTCAAATTCATCATCCTCATCATCTCCTTGAACATGACTAGAACCTCGATCATCTTGAGATTCTATTTCAACCACCTACACTACAAGAAATTCGGCTAAATTCGACCGGTTTTGGTCGAAAATAGCTATTTTTGACCAACCAGTTGTTGGTCGAACAAAGGCTAGTCGAAAATAAGGGGTGCGGTCGAATTAAGCTAAATTCGATCGTACTAAATTCGACCAAATAAATTCCACCAACTAAATTCGACCAACTAAATTTGACCGAAATTGGTTGCAAAAACTCACCCCCAAATATTTTTTACAAAATTTCAAAATTTCGTAAAAAATCAATAATCCCGCCCACAAATACTAAATTCGACCAAATCTGGTCGAAATTACTACGCTAAATTTTACCAAATCTGGTCGTAATAAGTTTTCTAAATTCGACCAAATCTGGTAAAAATAAGTTTGCTAAATTCGACCAAATTTGGTAGAATTTAGTAAGCGCTAGATTTTTAAAAAATAGCAGCAAAATGCAGCAGAATGCATTTTGTTGCTCAATTTTTTTCTGGAATTTCTTACTAGTTTTTCCATAATTTAATATTATAAAATATTAACGGGCACAATAGTAATTTTTATTTACTAATATTAAAATTACATAAATATGTAATATAGATTTTAAAATACAACAATTTATATCCTTTAGTAACATATTGAAAATCAAATAATATAAAATTAACTCACCCAAATGATAAATAAATATGAAAAAAATAAAAATAAACTTAAATTGGTTCACATACATGAACTAATTAATAAAAATCTTATTTTACTTCTAAGTTTTCGGAAATGAATTTGCCGGAGGTGATGGCATAAACTCCCGTCGGAGGTGATGGAGTTGAACTCTCCGGAATTGTTGTGAAATGGTGAACTCGCCGGAATTTTTGAAATGGTGAACTCGCCGAAATTGGTGTGAATCGAATAAATTCACCGGAATTGGTTTAAATTAATTTGCCATTTGGAGAAATATAATTAGAGGAGATTTAATGTGAAAGATGTGTGTGTGTATATATATATATTATTTGGAATATACAAAATATAGATGAGTGTGTATGTAGTTAGAGAGTAAGGTTAAATATGGGTGTAATTTTTTATAAGGGAATGAAATTGAATGAGAAAGAGATGAGGGTGAAATATTGAATGATTGGGATGAAAGGATTGAGAAATAAATGAATGATCAAGATTAATTCAAGTTGGCAATCTATGTGCCTTCTTCTCAACCAATAGAAGCGTGACAAATGACAATTCTGAAAAGTGCTGACCAATAATGGTCAAATTTACTATTTTCAACCAGATTTAGGCGAAAATAAAACACGAGTAAATTCTACCATTTTTGGTCGAATTTAGTAGTTAAATTTGACTAATTTTGGTCGAATTTAGCACCTAAATTTGACCAATTTAGCAATATACTTTTGTGATATGAAAACATGTTAAAAAAATATTTGGTTTTCTATTTGTAACAGTCAACGAGTAGTTTAATCATCATTTATTAATAGTGTCTAACCCTATATTGATATTTCAATTTTTAAAAAAAAAATATATATATGAATAATCCAACCATACGGATGTTAAGATCTATATACATTAATGATATCACAAAATTTTTATAAAAATATAAATTTATCTAGTTTGCTATTTTAACAGTCAACAAACAGTTTCACCAGTATTTCTAACTAGTGTTTAATCCTATATTGATATTTCAATTTTTAAAAAAATATTATGAATGTTCCAACCGTACAAATGTCAAAATATATATATTTTGGTGATGTGACAAAAGTTTTAGAAAAAATAAATTACTTTTGCTTGTTATTTTAACAATCAACCACTAGTTTGAATAGTACTTCTAACTACTGTTTAGTCCCGTATTCATGTTTCAATTTTTTTAAAAATATATATGAATAATCCAACCGTACAGATGTTAAGATTTTTATATTTTAATGATATCACAAAACTTTTAGAAAAATATAAATTTATTTAGTTTGCTATTATAACAGTTTACAAGCAGTCTCACCTGTATTTCTACTAGTGTTTAATCATATATTGATGTTTGGTTTTAAAAAAAATATTTATGAATGATTTAACCGTACGGATGTCAAGATTTATATATATATATATATATATATATATATATATATATATATATATATATATATATATATCGATGTTATGGAAAAAGTTTCAGAAAAAATAAATTGATTTTGCTTCTTATTTTAACAATCAACCAATAGTTTGAATAGTATTTTTTCACTAGTGTTTAATCCCGTATTGATGTTTCAATTTTTTTAAAAAATATATAAGAATAATTCAACCGTATGGATGTTAAGATGTATATATTTTAATGATATTACTAACTTTTTAGAAAAATATAATTTATTTAGTTTGTTATTTTAACAATCAACTAGTAGTTTGACCAATATTTCTTATTAGTTTTTAATCCTATATTTTAGAAAAAAAATGATTTGGTTTGCTATTTTAACAGTTAAACAAAAGTTTGACTAGTATTTCTTACTACTGTTTAGTCCCATATTCATCTTTTGTTTTTTTTAAATATTTATAAATGATCCAACCGTACAGATGTCAAGATCGAAATATTCTGGTGATATGACAAAAATTTCAGAAAAAAAATAATTTATTTTGTTTGTTATGTTAATAATCAACAAATAGTTTAAATAATACTTCCAACTAGTGTTTACTCCCATATTGATGTTAATATTTATGAATAATTCAACCATATGGATGTTAAGATTCATATAATTTATTAGTCTGACAAAATTTTTAGAAAAAAAATAAATGTTTTTAATTTGCTATTTTAATAGCCAATCGTTTGACCAGTATTTCTTACTAATGTTTAACATATAAGTAAATTATTTTTTTATGTACACTCTTTATTTTTGAGAGTCTTCTCATTCGTATGGTTGATTCACTTAAAAATATTATAAATAAATATTATAACCCTAATTCATACCATAAACTTCATGTTTAATTATGAAAACTTGTTCTTCATAATTATTTAATTAGAAGTTTTTTTATCACCATGATAGCATGTTCTGTAAATTTATATTTGGGAATATGTCTTCTTGATATATCAATTTTTTTTGTATTTGTTTAAACTAATTAAAGTTTTTTTAATTTTTTTATCAAATATAATACAAATAGAAATTCAACATACTTATATTATATGTATATATATATATATCGATATATATTCATAATTAATGTTTTTTAAACAACGAAAGTGTTCTTTAGTTTAAATTTTTTCTTTATATGATATGTACTAACTATCTAAAAAATAAAAACAATTTTTTTTAAAAAAAATGGAAATTTCAACCGATTTCGGTCGCTTTTAGCTAAATTCTACCATTTTTGGTCAAATTTAGTAAAAACAAATTTGTGCATTTTCTTTAACGGCAAATTTGTTATTTCCGTTCATTTTGAAAAAGAAGCGAGAAATTTCCCGCCCAAACCATTTACTAAATTCGACCAAAATTGTCAAATTTATTTTTTCAAAATTCAAGTTATTGGTGGGAAGTTTCCCCTTTTTTTGGCAAATTACTAAATTCGATCGGAAATGGTTGAATTTACCCTAGTCCCTTAAAATCGACTTTCTTGTAGTGCTATGACATAGAAGTCTCAATGTCATTACCACCAATCATATTAACTTTCGGAGAAGCTAAAATAGTAGCCTCATTAAACATAACATCCATATTGATTATAATCTTTTTAGGTGTCTTCTCTCTTATTATACACCCACTTGCAACTAATAGATTTTCAACCTATAGGCAACGAGAATAAATCCCAAATTTGGTTCGTTAATAGACACTAATCCGCCTATTCTTCCATTGGTGCCAACCAAATCTCACTATTACTATTTTGAATATCTTCTTTGAAGGACATATGCTCATTATTCTCAAATGGGATTTCATATTCTACTTCACTAACCTTTTTATAGTTTTCAAATTAAGGCTTATCTCTTGTTTTGATCTAGCAAAGTGAAACTTTCCTTGTTTTGATCTAGGCAAGTAAAAATTTCCTTTAACTGCTGTTGTTTATGTGCGTGCATATTATCCTATAGAAGAGTTTCATACTCAAACCATCATCCTCATCATCATAAACTCTTCCATGATCTTCCCATTCAACACCACTAGAACCTGGATGATCTTGATATTCTATTTCAACCACCTAAAATATAGAAGTCTCAATATCATTACCACCAATCATATTAGCTTTCAAAGAAGCTACTATAGTACCCTCATTAAACCTAACATTCATGCTGATATGAACTTAGTATGCTATATTATTAAAACAAAACCTTAAAAATTTTGGTTAGTAATTAAGCTAGTTTACGAGCTTATTATTTTGAAAACTTATTTTTCTTAGCCTAGTTAAATAAGAAAATAATTTCTTTTATTTAAAAATTCCTCCACTTTGAAAGCTTTTTATACTTATTTCAGTCAGTCAAATTATCAAAAATACTTTTAATTGGTCTAATTATCATAAAAACACACCGAGTATATTTCACTTAATCCATCATGGTTCAAAATATCCACGGTCTTAACTTCACTCATAATGGTGAAGAGGCTATTTTATGAAATTTACTCGACTTGTCACTACAATAAAAACGGCTAAATACAACAGTTACAAATTCGGTCACATGTAGCTAAATACGACCGTTTCTAATTGTATTTAACTAAATACGGTTAATGAACTCAAAATACATATAAAAGCGATATTTAGTAAGCCACCAAAATATGCAACTCAATAAACAATATTAAGAAAACTAAGTATGTAGGTCTATATATGAATAAATGTATATAATACATTTTAGAATATATTCAAGATGTAGTATCATAATTAGAAGAATCTTTTGCTTAAATTCAAATATTTATATTAATGAAAGATATAAAAGAACACAAGCAAAATATATTGGTCACTACTTTACCTAAATTCATAGTTAATTATTTAAATATTTTTTTATTGGATTATAGAGAATGTTAAATATTTCCTAAAAATTAAGAAAATAATTTTAGTGTGAAATATGTAATTTTGTAAAATTAAATGAAAAAATATATTATATTTTAACTCTATTCAATTTATGTCTTGTAAAATTATTTTATGTTGGGGAAACATTTGAATTTTTTCCAAAATATGAAAAAGGAATTCATTGAAATACATTTTTTGTAAAAAAAGTTCATGTATACCTATTATTCTATAGTTTCCTTTCACTAATCTAACCGCCAGACATGAGTTCATCTAATCTAATGGTTGGAACATGAGTTCTAGATGTATCCTCTAGGTCATTTCATTGCATATATATACACTAGTATCATTCAACACACTACAAAAAAATGGCTAAATACAACCGCCTAAAAAACGGTTGTATTTAGTTAAATACAACCGAATCCGGTCGTATTTAGCTAAATACGACCGGTTTTTGGACCGGTTGTATTCGCTCGAGTCATATTTAGTAAACCGGTTGTATTTAGTACTGTATTTAGTACTAAATACAACCGAATAATACAAGCGGCTAAATACAACCGCTTAAATACGACCGGCTAAATACAACCGCTTCCCGTCAAATTTAATTTTTCAGATAAAATTCGAATATCCGGCCCAAATATTTAAATTTAATGACAAAATTCAAAAACCCCGCCCAATTATTAAATTCAACCATATTTGGTCAAAAATAGGATTCTAAATACTACAGTATACGGTTGAATTCAAGCACACCAATTTAAAAAAAAAAACTCGCCAGAAACTGGAAAATAGCTGAATCCCGGTGAGCTTCCCATAATCCGGCCAGATTTCGGCAGCCCAAAACTAAACTAAATCGCCATTTTCAAGAGAAATTGAACCTGCCAAATAGTAGAGTATATCTTTTTCCCTCTTTTAGGACAAATCTCACGGCCCATATGAAATTACACTTGGCTGTCTCCATGTTAACTCCATCAATCTGGACATGTACTTCTAACTAGTGTTTAATCCCATATTGATAATTCGATATTTTTAAAAATATTAATGAATTATTCAACCGTAAGGATGTCAAGATCAGTAAATTTTAGTGATATGACAAAAATTTTAGAAAAAAATAAATATATTTGGTTTGCTTTTTTAACAGTCAACTAGTAATTTGACCCGTACTTCTAACTAGTATTTAATCCCGTATTGATGATTCAATATTTTTAAAAATATTAATGAATGTTTCAACTGTGAGGATGTCAAGATCTGTATATTTTAGTTGTATGACAAAAATTTTAGAAAAAAATAAATATATTTGGTTTGCTTTTTTAACAGTCAAAAAATAGTTTGACTAGTACTTCTAACTAATGTTTAATCCCATATTGATGATTCGATATTTTTAAAAATATTAATGAATGATCCAACCGTACGAATGTCAAGATCAGTAAATTTTAGTGATAAGACAAAAATTTTAGAAAAAAATAAATATATTTGGTTTGTTTTTTTAACAGTCAACTAGTAATTTGACCCGTACTTCTAACTAGTATTTAATCCCATATTGATGATTCAATATTTTTAAAAATATTAATGAATGATCCAACCGTACGGAAGTCAAGATCTGTATATTTTAGTGATATGACAAAAAATTTAGAAAAAAATAAATATATTTGGTTTGCTTTTTTAACAGTCAAAATGTAGTTTGAATAGTATTTCTAACTATTGTTTAATGCCATATTGATGATTCGATATTTTTAAAAATATTAATGAATGATCCAACCGTACGGATGTCAAGATCAGTAAATTTTAGTGATATGACAAAAAATTTAGAAAAAAATAAATATATTTGGTTTGCTTTTTTAACATTCAACTAGTAATTTGACCGGTACTTCTAACTAGTGTTTAATCCCATATTGATGATTCGATATTTTTAAAAATATTAATGAATGATCCTACCGTACAGATGTCAAGATCTGTATATTTTAGTGATATGACAAAAAATTTAGAAAAAAATAAATATATTTGGTTTGCTTTTATAACAGTCAAAAAGTAGTTTGACGAGTACTTCTTACTAGTGTTTAATCCCATATTGATGATTCGATATTTTTAAAAATATTAATGAATTATCCAACCGTACGGATGTCAAGATCAGTAAATTTTAGTGATATGACAAAAATTTTAGAAAGAAATATATATACTTGGTTTATTTTTTTAACAGTCAACTAGTAATTTGACTTGTAATTCTAACTAGTGTTTAATCCCATATTGATGTTTCAATATTTTTAAAAATATTAATGAATGATCCAACTGTACGGATGTCTAAATAGTTAAAATTTAAATATTCAAATTACTTATATTTTCCCGTAAACTTTTCTTTTTGACAATTTACATATCCGTATTGTTGCATTATAATTTAAAATAAATACAAAATAAATTGAAACTCAAACTATAATTATTAATTGAACGATAAATATATAGATATCATAATAATCTTTTTTGCAGGAACTAAAATATAAATTTCATGTAAATTTTATTCCATATTTTTTTTCCAGAAATTTTCCACCATTTTTAAAAATAATTCGACCAAAATCATTTGAATTTAGTACAAAATTCGTTGGCGGGAAAATTTCCTCCATTTTTTGGCAAGGCTAAATTCAACCGAATACGGTAGAATTTAGGAGCACGGCTAAACTCAATCGTATACGGTTGCATATAAACACGGTTGTATTTATTCGGTTGTAATTATTAAGGCTAAATTCGACCGAATGCGGTTGCATTTAAGAGCACGCCTAAACTCAACCATATACGGTTGAATATAAATACTGTTGTATTTATTCGGTTTTAATTAGTACTAAATTCGACCGCGTAAATATGACCGTATTTAAATACGACCGCATGCGGTTGTATTTAGCCGCACCCTTAATTTTAACTGAAAACGGTTGAATTTGATGTCGGTTGTATTTGTGTCGTTGTATTTAGTCTTGTTTTCTTGTAGTGACATCTTTCGTATAAAGCAGCCGCCTTGTCCAAATAATCCATCTAAACCTAATTTATATCCGTAATCTAATTCAATCCAATCATTTTGAGCAGCAAACAACATCTTGACCATCCCCAAATTATTTCATCTTCATGGGTTGTAAGTTTATTTTTCAATTTCATACTATGAATTTTTCTATTTAAAAGTTTAAATCATGATTATCTTTTTAGTATTGTATTTTGTTATCATGGATTATAAGTTTATTTTGTATTTTTAAGATGTATGAATTTTACAATTGACAAGTCTTAAATCTTATAGTGAAATATAAAAGTTAGAGAAGTAAAATATTTTTCTATTAATTTTGTTATATTTCTTAAAATTTAAAATGTGCTCTGATCCAATTTTTTTTTATTATTATAGATTTGTATCATATGTAAAATTAAGGATGATAGAGCTTTTTATTGCCCCCATTAAAATAAGGGAAAACATATAAAATTGACGGTCCTGTTATATATAATTTTATTTTATTCACTTAGACTGTCAGATGTGTTGTTCCAAATAAGTAATTATGGTATATTTGTTTACTGCATGTGTTTCAGTGTAATGTAAAATGAATTTTCTTTTATGTACTACATATATCAGAAACAATAGAATGTTTTACTATAATCTATTCATGTGTACATAATAATTACAACTTTTGATGAAGCCATGTTGAAGAAAAATACACAGCAAAAGCATTGTCTATGGAAAAGACAGCGACAAGATACGGAGCGTTTTACTGATAACGTAAGATCAAAAGCCTTGTTTCTTATAAACAACATAGTTTTCCTTTACTTTGTATATATTTGTGGAACTAAAGTTGTTGAATTATTTGTTTTTAATACTTTGCAGCCTCATTCTCTAACAAGGCTAGGGCGGTGTTTGGAATCTAAGGTGACAAAAGTTAATGGAGTGAATCAATTAGTGTTTCTTTACTGGTATATATTTATGGCACTAAAGTTGTTGCCTTATTTTAACTGTTCTTAATTTTCCAGAGTGATATTATGAGAAGGCTGGAGCAGTCTTTGGAATCGGAGCTTGAAGATGATGAAGCTGCCCGAATTCAAAATCAATTATCTGAGGTTAGGGAAGAAGTTATACAGCTTATGATGAAGATATCCCATCGTTTACTAGCCATGTAGTAGCAAATTATGTTGGAGTGGTTTCAAGACAAACAGTTATTTATTTATATACAAACCAGTATTATATACAAACCAGTATTGTGTTTTTGTGTTTTTGTGTTTTTGTGTTTTTGTGTGTGATGTCTCCAGTTGCTTTTTTCTTTTCATTATATTTGATACATCTAGTCATTCATGATTTAACATATATATGATATCAATTCATTCGTAGTCATCTCTACATGCATATGATATGTTATGTGAATTCAATTGTGTATTTTTCTTAAGACATTTAGTTTAGCTATCGAAATAAAGCTACTTAGTATATTAATCGGCAGCTTGTGTACTATGTTATACCAAATTATATTTGAGCAGTTCTAGGACAAACAGTTGTATGTTAACATGCAAAGACTTAAATTCCTCATATATACTTATGTGTCAAATTTCTGGCTTTTTTCTATCAAATCAAGGGTTTATAGGAAAAATATGAAATTAATAAAAAAACAATGATTCATTACAATAATGAATGAAACATACACTTACCTTTAAACTTTATTTTGCAACTACTACATCTCCTCTCCATCTCCGCTCTTGCAAACTCAGTAGACTAAAATTACAAACCAAGTCACAATCAGCAAATGAAGTACCTGCTTCTTGAATTTCTTTCCCCCATACCTTTCAAGCCTAAACGGATGCCTTCATCTTCACCGGAATAAACCTCATTCAAATGATAATCCTTGCATGCTCACATAAAGGGCCATCCAACCACCGGAAATAGTGATATAAATCACATAACAAAAAAATGACAAATAACACTTGCACTTTTTCATGCCGTTTTAGCCACCATCCAAGCTTCACATACACACTTCTCAGCCATCAATTTATTTTGTGAATTTTAACAAGCATGTTATATACGTATATATAATGTACATATGAGTTTATATAGATGGGAGAGAAGAAGAGGGCAAGGGTCAACAAATTTTAAGACCATTTAACACTCTGAAATTTTAAGACTAACAATAGTACCGACCGAAGGGTGCATTTCACAGCACCATAAATTCTCCTTGGTGCAACGTGAAAATAGTTAAACTAGTACCAAAGTGACAAGGAAAACAAAAATGTGAATGTGAAACACAGTTAACCATTTATTTAACCACTACAAGAAAAACAGGTATTTTTTACCGATGTATCAATAGGAAATGCCCCAAAATCGGTGGTCATTTCCTACCGATAAGGAACGATAGGAAATTCCTAAGTGGAAAATGACTTTGGTGGGAAATTAGTATATTAACAGTTAATATGGGCCCCACATGTTGATGTGGACAGCCACATGTCGAGGACCCACATACCAAGTAAGATGCCTTGTAGAAATACAAATTTCGTACTAGTGGTAGGATGGTAGGAAATAAGAGCAGTGGTAGGAAATGAGGCCACTTGGTAGGAAATAAGAGCAGTGGCAGGAAATGAGGCCACTTGGTAAGAGTTGTACCAGAAAGCCTTGTAAACACCATTTTCTACCATCCTCGGTAGGAAATACCTTGTTGAAGATGGTAGAAAATAGCTCGAAGATGGTAGGAAATAACTTGAAAATGGTGGAAATAGCTTGAAGATGATATGAAATAGCTCTAATGCGGTAGGAATTTCTGGTTAAGTTTTAAAAAAAAAATTCATTGATTTAATATATAACATATTTCCTAAAAATATCAATGTCTAAAACTCAAATATACAACGCAAATCGAAAATTATACATCATAAAATATAATTAATCTAACAACTGTCATTTTATTTAGAATTATATACCATATAAATGTATTAAAATTACAAATATTACATGAAATTAAAAATTGTGTTAAACTCCAAAACTAATCACCCCAAAGTTGGTCATCATCGTTTAATCCTTCATCAATGTACGAAATTGCTTTTTCCATTTGTTTATCTTCAATCCATAAATTTCAGTTTTCTTGTACCACGTCTTATAAATTTACATAACAAGTAAACAAATTTAAATTAGTATCAACTAATAAAAAACTAATACATAAACAACCTATTCAAAAAAACTAAAATACGCATATGATAATATGAAAACAATTGACATGAAGGAGGTTAGGTGATTAAATTTGATTAAGAGATGTATGTAAACTGAAATTTTAATGAAGTGAGATAAATGAAAATAGTTGATGAAAGAGAAGAGATGGAGATGAAATGAGGTTAAAAAGAGAGATGATAGAAGAAGTAGAGGATGAGTGATGTAAGGTAGCAGACTATACGATCCAAAGACAGGAAGCTTACATGTTAGCAGAGATGTTGTGGTTCAAGAAGGTGACACCTGGGTGTGGGAACAAAACAGAGGAGTACTTGAGGTTTCTTTTGTTAGAATTCAAACCCTCATATGTATAAGTAAAAGCTGGCATCTAGAATTTGCAAAATAAAAAGTCAGCTATTAAATAAGTATCCAGCTGTGTGTACCAGATAATAAGGAAGAGTACGTGAAATGTAATTGCAGCAGCACAACTATATATTTTCAGGATAAGAGTTGAATGAGGAAGAGTCCAGGAAGATGTCAAACTATTCATATTGTCTAGAAGGATGGAAGCTGCTTGTCATCTGTAAGATCTTAAATGAAGCCCTGCAAATAAGGTAGGCTGAGTTGAAGATTGCACAAAACACAGATGCAGGAACCTAGATATTGAAATTTGATATGCTTGTATTAAATGTATGTCTATGTAAGCAATTAGGTCAGCAACAATATTACTTAAGCAATTATGTCATCATCTCAGAGCCTATAAATAAGGCATTCCTGCATTCTTGTATACAACACCAATAGTGAGGTTCACAGAGAGAAAGAAAAGAGCTGAAGCTCTTGTGAGAGGAAAAAGATTGCAATGTGTGTAAACACTTATATATATGTATAAGTTGTATTTCTATTATTAAGAAATAAAAGTAATCTGTATTATTGTGCTGGTGTAAAAATATTATTGAAATATTTTTTGTGTAAAGCCCATCTACGTTTTCAACAAGTGGTATCCGAGCCAGCGTTCCGTTCAAGAAAATGGCGAATATGGTGCAGCCCAACATTCCGAAGTTGACGGCGACAAATTACGGGAATTGGAGTATCCAAATAAAGGTTTTACTCGGTTCCTACGACAATTGGGATATTGTCGAAAGTGGGTTTAATGAGCCCGCAGATGCAACCGCTGAAGCAGCACTTCCAAATGCCGAGAAGACGGCGTTGAAGGAGTCCCGTAAAAAGGACAAAAAGGCGTTGTACACAATTTTTCAAGGTGTTGATGAATCTACCTTTGAAAAAATTTCAGAAGCAAAAACAGCAAAAGATGCGTGGGAGATTTTGCAGAAATCATTCCAAGGCGTGGAGAAAGTAAAAAAGGTGCGGCTCCAAGTTCTTCGTGGCGAATTCAAAAATATTAAAATGAAGGCCTCAGAAAATATTGGTGAATATGTTACTCGTTTAAAAACAGTGACAAATGAGATGAAGAGAAATGGAGAAAGCCTCGATGACGTTCGGGTCATGGAAAAATTACTCCGTTCGTTGATGAGAAAATTTGATTACGTGGTTACTTCTATCGAGGAGTCAAAAGATTTGTCCACAATTTCCATTGATGAGCTAGTTGGTTCACTTCAAGCGCATGAGCAGCGGATGAACCAGTATGATGATACAAGCCATTTAGAAAAGGCGTTGCAAAGTAAGGTGTCCATTGGTGAAACTTCACGCAGTAGCAGTTCTGGTCGTGGAAGAGGTGGCTTTAGAGGTGGCTACCGTGGTGGAAGAGGACGTGGAAGACAGTCCTTCAACAGAAGCCAGAACACTGAAGGTTATCATCCATCTGGCCATGGTCAGAATTTTAGAGGACGAGGACGAGGAGGATTTCAACGAGGTGACAAGTCTCAATTTCAGGGCTATAATTGCAATAAATTTGGCCATTTCAGTTATGAATGTAGATCACCGAAAGTGGAAGAAAGAAGTCATTTTGCAGCAGCAAAAGAAGACAAATATATTGGCACTGCTATGTTCCTCACTTATAAAGGCGACAAGGAGAGCAAGAAAAATGTTTGGTATCTTGACTCTGGTGCGAGCAACCACATGACGGGCCACAAGGATTTATTTACGGAGATAGACGAGACCATCAGCGGAGAAGTTACGTTTGGTGATTCATCGAAGATTCCAGTCAAAGGTAAAGGTATAATTACGATTGTATTGAAGAATGGTGAGAACAAGTTTATTAATGATGTTTACCATATACCTGCTTTGAAAAGTAACATCATCAGTCTTGGCCAACTTGTGGAGAAAGGACATTATATACAGATGCAGGATAATTCTCTCGTCATCAGGAATCGGGATCAAGAATTAATTGCAGATGTGGAGATGTCAAAGAATCGTTTGTTTACACTTGATATACAGACGAAGATGCAGAGGTGTTTGAAGACGGTCATTAAAAATGACTCGTGGTTATGGCATTTAAGATATGGTCATCTTGGTTTTTCTGGTTTAAAATTATTGTCAAAGACGAAGATGGTGGACGGCTTGCCAGAAATCAATGAACCAGAAAATTTGTGTGAAGCATGTGTTAAGGGGAAGCAACACAGACAAAGTTTTCCCGTTGGAAAATCATGGAGAGCCAGGAGGCCATTGGAGATAGTTCACACAGATATAGCTGGTCCATTTGATATCCCATCACTTGGAGGTAATAGGTATTACCTAACTTTTATTGATGATTTTAGCAGGAAAAGTTGGGTGTATATCATCAAAGAAAAGTCAGAAGCTCTTGATAAATTCAAGGAGTTCAAAGCACTGGCAGAAAAGCAAAGTGGTCATTATTTGAAGGTACTCAGATCAGATAGAGGAGGCGAGTATACTTCTAATCTGTTCAGAAGTTTTTGTAAAACACATGGAATCAATCATCAGTTGACAACGGCCTATACTCCTCAACAAAATGGCGTTGCAGAAAGAAAGAATCGCACTATTCTTGACATGGCAAGGAGCATGGTGAAAGCAAAGCACATACCGAGAACTTTTTGGGCCGAAGCTATTCTATGTGCAGTTTATTTGTTGAATCGTTGTCCAACAAAAAGTGTCAGAAATAAAACTCCAAATGAAGCATGGAGCGGGAGCAAACCATCAGTTGGACATCTCAGAATTTTTGGGTGTATTGCTTATGCCCACGTTCCTGATCAGAAAAGAAAGAAGCTGGATGACAAAGGCGAAAAGTGTATTTTTACCGGATATGACAAAAGAAGCAAGGCGTACAGACTCTACAATCCCCTGACGAAGAAATTAATCATTTCTCGAGATGTCGAGTTCGATGAATCAGATTACTGGAGATGGAGCGAGGATGAAAGAAAAGTTGCTGGTTTATTTTTCAATGGTGATGACGATGAAGGTGATAACCGGAACATTGAAGATGACGGAGACGATGATCAAACTCCTCCACCAAGTCCAAATCAACAAACTTTTGGATCAACACCATCCACGGGAGGAAGCAGCAGTTCAGGGGGAGCGCCAAGGAAAATGCGGAGTTTGGATAATATATATGAAGCAACAAGTCCGGTACAAACTACCTTTGATTATTCATTGTTTTGCTTAATGGCTGAGTGTGATCCGGTTACATTTGAGGAAGCTTCTGAAGAAAGCAAATGGAATAAAGCCATGGATGAAGAAATTGGCGCAATCAAGAAAAATGATACATGGGAGCTCACAGATCTTCCAGAAGGACACAAAGCAATTGGTGTCAAGTGGGTCTACAAGACAAAGACAAATCAGGATGGTGAAGTGGAAAAGCACAAGGCGAGGCTAGTGGCTAAAGGCTACAAGCAGCGATATGGCATTGACTATGATGAGGTATTTGCTCCAGTTGCAAGAGTTGATACCATAAGACTGCTTACAGCAATTGCAGCTCAAAATCAATGGAAGATTTTTCAGATGGACGTGAAGTCGGCATTTCTGAATGGTTATCTTGAAGAAGAAGTCTATATTGAGCAGCCTCCCGGATATGTTCATAAAGGCAAGGAAGATAAAGTCTATCCGCTGAGAAAAGCATTATATGGTTTGAAGCAAGCTCCGCGAGCATGGAATACAAGGGTTGATGAATATTTTCAGAAAAAAGGTTTCGTGAAGAGTCCATACGAGCATGCCCTCTATACAAAGACAAATTCAGGGGGAGATATTATGATCGTGTGCTTGTACGTGGATGACATCATCTTTACAGGAAACAACCCTGGTATGTTTGATGATTTTAAGAAAGTTATGACTAACGAATTTGAGATGACAGATATTGGTCAAATGTCATACTTTCTTGGAGTCGAGGTGAAGCAAAAGAAAGATGGGATTTTTATGTCTCAGAAAAAATATGCGGAGCAAATTTTAAAGAAGTTCAAAATGGAGGAATGCAAGCCGGTGAGCACACCAGCAGAAGCAAGCATAAAGCTCAGAATTGATTCAACGAGGGAGTCGGTAAATCCGACATTGTTCAAAAGTTTGGTCGGAAGTCTGAGGTACCTAACTTTTACTCGTCCGGATATCATGTATGCGGTTGGACTGGTTAGTAGATACATGGAGGAGCCGAAGCAAGATCACTTCATGGCAGCTAAAAGAATTTTGAGATACATTAAAGGTACACTTGATCATGGTTTATTTTACACTCATTCTCAAGATTCAAAATTAGTTGGCTACTCAGACAGTGATTATGGTGGAGATTTGGATGACGGGAAAAGCACTTCAGGTTATGCTTTTCATATTGGTTCAGCAATATTTTCGTGGTCATCAAAGAAGCAACAAACAGTTGCTCTCTCAACATGTGAGGCGGAGTATATGGCAGCAGCAGCATGCGCATTTCAAGCTATGTGGCTAGGCTACATATTGGGCGAGTTAAATCTTGCAAAGGTTGATCCGGTTACTATTTATGTGGATAATAAATCCGCTATTTCACTCGCGAAAAATCCAGTATCCCACAGTCGAAGCAAGCACATTAATATTAAATATCAATTTCTTCGAGAAAAGGTAAACGATAAAATTGTGGAATTGGTGCACTGCAGAACAGAAGAAAATTTAGCCGATATTTTCACAAAGCCATTGAAGCCAGAGATATTTCTGAAAATGAAAAAGAAACTCAGAATGCAGAATCGGGTTTGAGGGGGAGTGTTAGAATTCAAACCCTCATATGTATAAGTAAAAGCTGGCATCTAGAATTTGCAAAATAAAAAGTCAGCTATTAAATAAGTATCCAGCTGTGTGTACCAGATAATAAGGAAGAGTACGTGAAATGTAATTGCAGCAGCACAACTATATATTTTCAGGATAAGAGTTGAATGAGGAAGAGTCCAGCAAGATGTCAAACTATTCATATTGTCTAGAAGGATGGAAGCTGCTTGTCATCTGTAAGATCTTAAATGAAGCCCTGCAAATAAGGTAGGCTGAGTTGAAGATTGCACAAAACACAGATGCAGGAACCTAGATATTGAAATTTGATATGCTTGTATTAAATGTATGTCTATGTAAGCAATTAGGTCAGCAACAATATTACTTAAGCAATTAGGTCATCATCTCAGAGCCTATAAATAAGGCATTCCTGCATTCTTGTATACAACACCAATAGTGAGGTTCACAGAGAGAAAGAAAAGAGCTGAAGCTCTTGTGAGAGGAAAAAGATTGCAGTGTGTGTAAATACTTATATATATGTATAAGTTGTATTTCTATTATTAAGAAATAAAAGTAATCTGTTATTATTGTGCTGGTGTAAAAATATTATTGAAATATTTTTTGTGTAAAGCCCATCTACGTTTTCAACATCTTTCCTGGGCAGTACCTCAAAATGGGAGAACAAAAGAATGTGACCAAAGCAAAAGATGCGGAAATTGAGTCACCAACTCCATTAGAGATACCACCCACGCAGTCGTCTTCTGTGTTTTTAACGACACCCACAATAACTGTTACACCAGAAGGAACTAGTGGCACGTCTTCTGCACAAACCAGTGAACCAAGGCGCTTCAGGTCACTTGAAGAGATTTAAAATGAAACTGAAATCATCGATATGATCAACGATTTGATGCTTTTGAAAATTGAGGGGCCAACATCATTTGGTGAAGCTGCCAATGAGAAGGAGTGGCAAGATGCAATGCAAGTTGAATTTGACGCAATTGAGAAAAAAGAAAAAAGAAATAAAAACTTAATCTCCTGGGCATCATAGAAGCAAAGAATAGGGCACTGTTATAGTGCAAAGCAGAATATATGGCAACGACTATAGTAGCATGTCATAGTATATGGCCTCAAGGATTACTCCAAGAAATTAGTGGAAAGCGAGTTAGACCAGTGGTACTTCATGTGGATAATAAGTCAGCCATTGAGTTGATGAAAAATCATGTCAACCATGGTCGAAGCAAACATAAAGATGTATGTTTCCACTTCATTAGTGAGTATATCGAACGGGGAAAGTTAGTAGTCGAGTACGTGACTACACAGGAGCAGCGGGCGGACATTTTAACTAAAGCATTAGGGAGAGTAAAGTTTGAAGAAATGAGAAAGATTATTGGGGTTGAGGATTTGTCTGCAATTTTAGTAACAGGGTGAGCTAGAAACATGCTTAGATTAGGGTGGAATGTGTTGGATTTAATCTAAACATATTTTCATATTTATTCCTTGTTTATTTAGTTTCTCAAATGTAGCTGTTGTCATGTGAGTCCAGGGACCGAGTCTTCTGGTACAACGTGAGCATAGGAGTTGAATAAAAGAGTAGTAGAGGTGATGTAGCAGTCTGATAGAATAGTGGTTCCTGATTTGTAGTAACCACTCTTTTCTTTTGTTTAAATCTCTTGTATGTTTCCATTTTAATTAGAACAAGTACTTTCGCTCTATTTCTTCTACCCACAGTATACACAAAGCGACTGGTGAGTGAGTATCAAGTGGTTTCATTTACAAAGGAGGCTTTATGTTAAAGATGTTGAATGGTGTATAGATATGCAATGAGACCTAGCGGACACATCTAGAACTCATGTCTGGCCATTAGATTAGATGAACTCATGTATGGCCCTTATATTAGTGAAGGGCAGCTATATAATAATACCTATATTTAAACTTTTTTTACACAAAATGTATTTCAAATGAATTCTTTTTTCATGTTTTGGAAAAATTTCAAATATTTCTCGCAACATAGATAATTTTACTAGACAAAAATTTAATAGAGTTAAAATATAATATAATTTTTCATTTAATTTTACAAAGTTACATATTTTATAGTAAAATTATTTTCTTAATTTTTAGGAAATACTTCACATACGCTATAACCCAATAAAAAATATATACAAAATGAATCATGAATTTAGGTAAACGAAGACCAATAAATTTTACTTGTGTTCTTTTTTATCTTTTATTAATATAACTATTTGAATTCACGCAAAAGATTCTTTTAATTATGATACTACATCTTCAATAAATTTTAATATTTAGTTTTCTTAATACTGTTTATTGAGTGCCATATTTGGTGGCTTACTAAATATCACTTTTATATGTATATATGTCGATAAATTGATCGTATTTAGTTTTATATGATGAGAAACGGTCGTATTTAGCTAAATGTGACCGAATTTGTAATAGTTGTATTTAGTCATTTTTCTTATAGTGACAAGTCAGTGAATTTCAAAAAATAGCCTCTTCATTATTTTTAGTGAAGTTAAGACCGTGGATATTTTAACCATGGTGGATTAAGCGAGATATACTTGGTCTGTTTTTATGATAATTAGACACTTTAAAAGTATTTTGATAAATAGTAATGGCGAGAGGAGACAGATCTATTCAGGAGATGGAGGAAGCTTTTGCTTTGGTCAGTATAGAGGAGGAGGACCACGGGGGCATTAACTACGGCGGAACGACTGATGATCTGAGTGAAATTGATACCAGGTGGTGTTTGGTGGGGAAGTTTCTCACTGATTCTCCCATCGATTTTCAGGCGATGCAGCACAAGATGGCATCCTTATGGAGACCAGGAAAAGGGCTTTACGTGAAGCAAATTGAAAGTAACAGATTTCTATTTCAGTTCTATCATGAGGTTGACATTAAAAGAGTGATGGAGGGAAGCCCATGGACTTTTGGTAGGTTTCACTTGATCCTGGAGAGGCTAAGAGAAGGGGACAATCCCAGAACGAAGCCAATTAACAGGCTAGACATCTGGGTCCAGTTGCATGACATGAATGCTGGGTTTATGTCTTTACGTGTAGTCACAGATGTGGGTAACTACATTGGTAAGTTCATTGAAAGTGACCCAAATAATTTTGTTGGCATCTGGCGAGAGTATTTGAGGATTTGTGTTTCTTTACCCATAGACGTCCCGATCAAAAGAAGAATGAAACTTAAAAAATCGGAAGATTACTGGTGCTGGGTTAACTTTAAGTACGAGGCAATTCCAACCTTCTGTTTTATCTGTGGAATGGTCGGCCATGGGGAGAAATTCTGTGAGAAGTTATTTGAAGGGCCAGGAGAGAATATTGAGAAGGCTTATGGATCATGGCTTCGTGCAGATCCAAGGAGGAAATCACACACAATGGGCTCAAGGTGGTTGAGGAACCCTGCTTCGGTTCAGGCAACAATTTCCGGTGGAAACGACGGTGGTAACTCGGCGAAAGGTAAGCCCGCAATTGGTGCAGAGTTGCAACAGACAAGCACGATTCACGGGACTGGATTGGGCAGAGGATCATTTGAAAATGCAGAAATCGCGGGAGGAAGTAATGGAGATAGAGTTGGAATCAATAAAGGCGGAAATATAGGAAATTCTGTTCAACAAGCCAACCCAAAGGCGGGGAATGTTCAATTTTAAAAAAGTCAAGACTCCAGAATGACTAATGAGCGGGACTCAGAAGTTAACGATGGGCCTTATCCAGAAGAACTTTTTATTGTGGACCCAAAGAAATGTAAGTTGGGCTTGGATAAAAAAGCAGGTGATATACAGGAGTCAGAAGGTGACACAAATATGGAAACTGGTGAGGAGAATACAAGCAACTCAAAAAACGATTTATTGGCGGGTTCTGTAATACAGACCCGCCAGTCATTATGAATTCGTTAGCATGGAACTGCCAGGGATTGGGTGCACCTGGAAAAATTCAGTTCCTTCAAGATGTCACCCGGTACGAAAAAGTAAGCTGTATCTTTTTATGCGAAACCATATCCAGTCGAAAGAAAATGGAAGAGTTGTGTGTTAAACTAAAATTTGAAGGTCTCATTACGGTGGAGCCACAAGGAAGGAGCGGTGGAATCGCTTTGTTATGGAAGAATGCTGAGGAGGTCAACCTTATGAGTATGTCGAGGAATCACATTGACGTGACGGTAAAGGTCGAGGGTAAGGAGCTTTGGAGACTTACTGGAATGTACGGAGAACCGGTGAGAGCTCAAAGACGCAAAACATGGGACCTTCTTCGACATTTGGCGAGAGATGCCAATTTACCATGGTACTTGATTGGGGACTTTAATAATGTTACTTCTCAACAAGATAAACGAGGGGGACATGCATACCCAAATTGGTTAGTTGAAGGCTTTACGGACTGCCTAAGAGATACTGAGCTTCAAGATCTTGATATCATGGGACATCAGTTCACCTGGGAAAGAGGTCAAAATACAGACCAGTGGACTGAAATACGGTTAGACAGGGTGTTGGCTAATACTGAATGGTTGAATCAGTTTCCTCTGGTTAAGGTTTACAACCTGGAGGGGTCTCCTTCCGATCACAGTCCATTACTAACTGTCCCAGAGGTCAAGAAAGTAGGCAGAAAAGTGGTTCCCTTTAAGTTTGAAAATGCCTGGCTTGTAGAACCAATGTGTGGGCATATTGTGCGAGAATCATGGGAGGAAGAGGTTGAAGATAATGTGGTATGTAAGATAAGAAATTGTGCAAAAAATCTACAGGGGTGGGGGAAAGACATCACAGGCTGCTTCAACAAACGTATAAAAGAATGCAAACAGCTCTTGAAATTGACAAGAAACGGTCGGGACCAGAAGTCTAAAATGGATTATTTGAATGCAAAGAAGCAGTTGTTTTTAGTGTTAGATCAAAAAGAAATTTTCTGGCGACAACGATCCAAACAACTCTGGCTCCAAGCAGGGGAGAAGAACACAAAATTTTTTCATGCAGCCTGTAATAATCGAAGACGAACAAACAGGATTCAGAGATTGAAGAACGAGGAAGGACAATGGTTTGATTGGGAGAATGGGTTACATGACCTTATCAAAAACTTTTATCAACAGCTGTTCACAGCCACACATACTCAGGCGGACACTGTTCTAAACTGCATCCCGACGACTATTTCTGAAGAGCAAAACATGAATTTGTTGAGTCCAGTGACGGAGGAGGAGGTTAGAGGTGCCATTTTTAGCATGCATCCGGATAAAGCTCCGGGGCCGGACGGTATGACCCCTGGTTTTTTTCAAAAGCATTGGAAGGTGGTGGGTCCAGATGTAGTGAAGCTAGTGAAGCAATTTATGCAGACGGGAGATATTATGAAGGAGTTAAATGAGACAAATATAGTTCTGATTCCGAAGAAGAAAAACCCTTCAAGCTTAGCTGAATTAAGACCGATTGCTTTGTGTAATGTAGTCATGAAGATATTAACAAAAGTGATCGCTAATCGGCTTAAAACAGTTCTGGATTCTGTGATATCAAGCTCTCAGAGTGCTTTTCTTCCTGGGCGCCTAATTTCAGATAATATTATGGTTAGCTTTGAAGTGATGCATTATCTGAAATGAAAGAGATTTGGCAAGGAGGGGTATATGGCTCTAAAACTTGACATGTCTAAAGCATACGACAGAGTTGAATGGGATTTTATGAAAGGCATCTTACTCAGAATGGGGTTCAATGATTGGTGGACGCATTTGATAATGCAATGTGTCAGGTCAGTATCCTATAATATTGTCCATGGGGAGCATGTTATAGGTCCAATTTTGCCCGGTCGAGGCCTCAGACAAGGAGACCCGTTGTCTCCGTATCTGTTCATCATCTGTGCCGAAGGGTTGTCTGCAATGATTAATAGCTACGAGGAGAGGAAGTGGCTTCATGGGATTAGAATCTGCAACAAAGCTCCAGCGGTATCTCACATGCTTTTTGCAGATGATAGTTATATATACTGTAAAGCAGATGTGGAGGAAGCAGACAAAGTTATGGAGCTGTTAAAAGTGTATGAAATTGCATCTGGGCAGAAAATAAACAAAGACAAGTCCTCGATCTTTTACAGTGCAAATGTGATCCAGCACAATAGAGTGGAGGTGAGTCAAAAGCTAGGTATGAAGGAGGCAGATGAGAAGAGCACGTATCTGGGGCTTCCTAACATAATAGGACGTAGCAAATCTGTGGTTCTGGGTTACTTGAAGGACCGTGTCAAGAAAAGAATTGAGAGCTGGAAGCCAAAGAAATTCTCAAGACCAGCTAAGGAGATTCTGATCAAAACAGCAGCTCAATCTTTGCCAGTTTTTGCGATGAATGTGTTCTTGCTACCCATGGAGATCATAGAAGAAATAGAGAAGCTTCTTGCAAAATTCTGGTGGAATACATCTCAATCGAATAGTCACACGATCAACTGGATGGCTTGGGAGCGTATGACAAAGCATAAACATTCAGGAGGGCTAGGGTTTAGAAACTTTCGGGACTTCAATCTGCCAATGCTAGGAAAACAATGTTGGAGACTGATCACAAACCCAACTAGTTTATCTGCTCGTATCTATAAAGCCAGATATTTTAAAGATACGTCCTTTCTTGAAGCTAAGTTGGGAAGTAGTCCGAGTTTTATTTGGCGGAGCCTGTTTGAAGCAAAAGATGTAGTGTTGTCTGGTTCGAGATGGAGAGTTGGGACAGGAGCTAATATTTCTATTACTGGTCAGCCCTGGTTGGGAAGTAAAAATAATGCCTTCATTACGACTGTTTCTCCTTCAATTACTAATCAAAAGGTTAGCTCTCTGATGTGCACAGACTCTCGCGCATGGGATTGGGAAGTAATTTCAGATATCTTTAATGAAACAGACCAAGAGAGAATTCAGGCAACCAGCATCGAAGCCGAGCTGAATACTGATGTTTTGCAGTGGGAAGAAGACATTACGGGGCAGTACACTGTTAAGAGTGCCTACAAATTATTACAGGTGAAGAAAGAAGTGCATGGACAGCAGAGTGGTAATTTTATCTGGAAAGGCCTCTGGCAAGTGAAGGCGCCTCGGAAAGCTTTAGATTTATTATGGAGAGCTTTGTCGCTGTGTTTACCTACAAAAGCTCAGTTACACCAGAAACGGGTCAACATTGATACTATATGTGAAGTCTGTCGAACTGAGGTTGAAGATACATCACATATCTTCCTTCGATGTCCGTTTGCAGTTCAATGTTGGGAGATTCTACAACCTTCTGCTATACGCGGACAGATTTGGGAGTTTGCAAGCTGGTTTGAGCGATGTTTTTTGAAGGAGGCAATGGACAACAGGGCAAGGATGGCTACGCTTTGTTGGTCAATATGGCGATTCAGAAATGATGTGGTTTGGAACAAAAAAATTTCTTCGCCGGAAAGAATAGTTGCAGCTACTACAGATTATCTTTCACAATGGAAGATGGCCCAGAATAGATTCTACACGGTTCCTCTTCAGCCGTCAGTTCATGGAGATGGAGCAGAGAAATGAGTGAAGCCTCAACAGCATACAGTGAAGATCACAGTAGATGCAGCCATTTTTGAGGAGATACCAGCCACAGGGATTGGGATTAATAGCCAGAGATCATACAGGTGGGCTCCTTTGGGCGAAAACGAAGCTGGTACAGGAACTCATGCATCCTAGTATGGCGGAAGCAGTTGCTATTAAGGAAGCTTTAAGTTGGCTGAAGAATCTGGGTTGGGAGAGTGTTATAATTGAATCTGATTGCCTTGTTGCAATCCAGAGCATTCGTAGTTCAATTAAAATGCGCTCAAGGTTTGGACGTGTTATCGAGGAGTGCAGGAAGATGGTTGAAGACTCAAACAACACGAAGTTGTATTTCATTAAACGGTCTGCGAATAGGTCGGCACATGAGCTTGCTCGTATGTCACATATGTATCCTGATCGTAGTTTTGACCGAAGTTCTATTCCGGTCATGGTGAATGATTGTATCTTGCTTGATTCAGTTGATGAATGAGAACTCCGCATTTTAGTCAAAAAAAAAAGTATTTTGATAAATTGACCCAATGAAAGAAATATTAAAAGCTTTTAAAAAAATAAACAACTTGGAGGAATTTTAAAATAGAATAATGTATTTTAATTAGAATATTTTTATAATTAACTAGGCAAGCAAAAGTAAGTTTTCAAGATAACAAGCTCTTAAACCATCTCAATTACTAACCAAAATTTTTAAGGTTTGGCTTTAATAATATAGCATACTAAGTTAATAATTTGTTCATGTGTTATGTTTAATGAGGCTACTATAGTAGCTTCTTGAAAGCTAGTATGATTGGTAAAAAAAAATTTGAGAATTATATGTTTTGGGTGGTTGAAATATAATCTCAAGATTATCGAGGTTCTAGTCGTGTTCAAGGTGAAAATCATAGAACTCTTTATGGTGATGAAGATGATGAGTTTGAGTATGAAATTTTTCCATATAAAAATATATATGGAGGCACATGAATAATAGCAGTTCAAGGAAATTTTTACTTCGGTAGATTAAAAAAAAAGTTTCACTTTACTAGATCAAAACAAGCCAACAAAGCGATTCAAAAAACTCTGAAAAGGTTATTACAGTAGATTATGCCCTCTCAGTGAAGAATTAGAGCATATATCCTTCAAAGAAGCAATTCAAAATAGTAATAGTGAGATTTGGTTGGCACCGATGGAAGACGAGACGAATCAATGTCTCCAATCGAACCAATCTTGGGATTTACTCCCATTACATTGAAAAACTATTAGTTGTAAGTGGGTGTACAAGAAGTGAGAAGGTATCTTAAAGCAAGCTGATACAAGGTACAAGGGGACATTCATAGCGAAGATGTATGCATAATGAGATTTTTTCTCTGGTCGTGAAGAACATGTATATTCAAGCATTATTAAGTATATTTCTAATTGGAAAAAGACATTACTAAAAATAATACTATATTTGTTTATGATATTTTAGTATATGATCCTTTAATTGTATGTGAAAACAAATAATAACAAATTTAAATGAAAGAAGGTCAGCTTGATAACTGACGATCAAAATTCTCTAAGTATAATTATCTTTGTGGTTTAATGCAAGTATTTCATAACTACAAAAATTGGTATATAGAGCTTAGTAAAATCTATAACAATATACAACTTTAAAGTACCAATATTCATAAACATTCATACATCATTAAATTCCAAAAATATTAGTCATAATAAGAATTCACAACCTAAACAACCAAGAGGTAAAAAAATGTATGTTATGCATGAGATTGATGCTATGTGTGAGTGTATATCAGTGTGTGCTGAAGGTTGTAAAGAATCAAAGATAAATATTTTTGCTTTAGAGCGAGAACTAGATGTAATTCAACTAACAACAGTGAATGTATAAATGGGAAGTATAGACAGTATAAATTTGAGAGTATAGTATATATCATAAAGTGCAGATGATCAGAGTATTTAAAGGTTAAAATTATTATTTTTTATTATTGCACCTAAAACTGGCTAATTAATTAAACATTGGTATACTTACGTCGCCGAGTTTTTTCTTGGCTTTGGCATTGGAGCTGCTGCATTAATTGAGGGGATGGGTTAAACTTGGAGCTAAGTTCTGAAAAACAGACTCGAGGATGTCCTCTGTAGATATTGCTCATAATATTCTTGTAACTGTTGTGGAGACCACTGCTCTACAGTTGGCCAAGTAGCTAAAGTATTGGCATTATCTGCAGACGGAGGGGCAGTTGCAGCCTGAGATACTGTTTCCTGCGAATCTTGGGCTACGAGTTGTGAAATGGTATGAGCTCGTCGATTCAAAATCTGTAAGGTGACAATAAATAAGAAATATTATCAATGTAAGAGATTATAGACTTGCACTAGAAATTGAACATCACATGAAGACATTTGTAAACTCACAACATAATTTTGAGCATGTTCACGTATGTATCAATGTACAAGCCTCTTTTACATACCATGAGAGAATTTCTGAAGGAGAATCCAGAACAATGTGACTTGCATTAAGAAAAAGGGCCCTGCCATGAGCATCCACTCCTATGATACGAGCACCACACTAGTGTTCTGTCTAGTCTTTCAGCCAAAGCTTTGTCAGATACAACTAGTGGTTGCAACAATTAGGGTGGTGATATGTATTCTCCATATGCGTGTCAAAAGCTGAGATGCATTACAGAAATGCGTATATGGGCTGATGCGGTAGATGAAACTCTGCACCATCATTATACTACATACGAAATAGCGTTTCCAGTGTGCATTTTAGACCAAATTTTTTTAAAGTAGTAGGCAGTGTCATGAAAATTAAAAAAATGTGATATTTTGGTGACAACCACGAATTTAAAAAACTAATACATACACTATTAATAGGGCATTGAACTTTGACGTTTACACCTATATACCATCATATAAACTTTGCGGGGCATATTTCCATTTTAATTTATTTTCGGGTCATAGAAAAGGAGTTTGACGGTGATGATTACTCCATATCGTATTTCAGCGTGTATATGATTATGACTATTAATTTCAGATTTTTCGGAAGATATTTTCCGGACATTAGATAATCTGTTGGGGTGATCAGAATTTATTTTGTATAAGGATTTCGAGATTCTGCTTTTGTACTTGAGTATATTATAACATGTTAGTTTTTATATATTTATTTCATAATTTTTAGAAGTTGTTGGAGAAGTCACTTTTGGTCCGAATTCTGGTTCAGGTGGCGTGTTTATACGTGCAAATATAAATTATTGTGTATTTTAAATTTATAAATTTTATTAAAGTATTGTTGGATTGTGTTGTTTGGAAAATAATTTTGTAAGATGTTGTTTGTAAAATTTTGTAAAATATCTATTTCAGTTTCAAATTATTGTCTTTTATTATTTTCGAAAATCATAATTTGATTGAATTAATTATAATTTGTTTTGTTTAAATATTTATTTATTTAATTGATTGATTAATTCATTTAATACATTAATTTTATTCATAAATAGTTAAATGAAACGTAATTATTTATAATTAAGCCAAATAATATTCTAAAATTATTTTGCATTTTTAAAAATATATTGAGGTATTGAATCTTCAATTAAAATTATTATTAATTAAATTATTCTAATTTTATTTGTAGAAAATAGACCATTTGTCCGTTTGATATGAAACAAACACTTCTAGACTCAGAAAAATATCGTGCTTTCATTAAAAATACTTTCGAAACATAAATCTTTTCGATTCGAAAGGTCGCTTGTTTTATAAGCGATTTTGAGTCGCGTATTTATCAAAACAAGTCATATTTTGACTCAATTTCAGTTTTAAACATACCAAGTCGAGTGTTGTGATGATTTGAATTACGTGTTATATGAATTACATGTTATGTGAATAATGCGTTTACGTGCTATGTAAATTACATACGTACATAGATCAAGGGTCTTGTGTTTGATTGTTATATTTATGTGCAGGGTATCGTATAGGTAGATGATAGAGTTTGACTCGAAGTTTATCGGATAATTATTGCTTAAATGATTAAAGTGTATCTTTTAATTATAGATACAGATCGTTCAAGATGATAAGAACCAGACGTTGGATTAAGTGTGAAATGGAATGGTGCTGAGTATCTACCTTTTACAATCGCAGGAGCAGCCAATTAAAATAGAAAGACAGTGAGGTCATGAGATGCCAGACTGAGATGACTGTGATATTGCGAGTGTATCTAACTGCTAAATACCAAAGGCAATTATCCCTATATTCATTTATCGTTCAAGTGACATTTATTTTGAATCCTATTATGCAAGTTTCTCTATACTATTCTAATTTCATAATAGTTAAATGCTTTACCTATCAAAATGATTGATTCTGTTTATGCACGTACTCTTCTTCTATTCTATGTTCAGAATAGTTAAGTATTTTTACTTATCCAATCACTGGATTTATAAATGTTTTAGATTGTGATGCGATTATTCCTACCCAAGTGAATGGGGGAATAAAATTTATAAGGGTGTCTATTATTATGACCCCTTTCAATAAAATATTTTATGATTGGATGATTATTGGTTACAGCGTAAGTGGCTGAGGCACCGGTCCAACACGAGCTATTATACGAAAGTGTAATATCTTGCAATGAGAATGTATGCCTTTTTGGATATCATATAGGTAAGGTATGGCTTTGGGATACCGGTACATATATTTCAGTATTACTGCAGGATACCAGTGCAGTTTCGTGACTGATCATCAGGAACATCATAGTGCATAATTGGTTCCAATCTAAATTTCTAAATTATTTTGATATTCTTATAATAAATGATTTATCAAGTATTTCTATATTAGATAAAAAGGTGAAATGCAGTTTTGATGCAGTTTCTAATTGATATTGATATTTAATTTGTTGTTAATATCAAAGGTGGTATTGATATATATATGATCAATATTTACTTTAATACTTCAGCGCTGGTATGTTGTGACCATCTAAGTTAGTATTAATATCTAATTTGATATGACATTAAAACACTACAAGAAAAATGTCCATAGACATCGGTTTTTGGCCGATGTCTATGCTGTTTGGCAACCGATGTTGATGTCGGTGATGTCTATTCTAGACATCGGCCATAACCCGGTGTCTTTACTTGCTTAGACATCATTTCTGGCAAAAAAACTGATGTTCATGCATATTTTTATACAAAAAATGTTAGAAATAAATAATTTAATAAATTAATTACACCTATTACAACAAATTAAACATATAATGAGCTATGTTTTTTTCCACATAGACATCGAATATTATCATTTAGGTGATGTAAAATCAGATATTAAACATCTATTTATTTAGTAAAAGGTGATGTCTATGTTGGCACTTAGACATTAGTTTTATCACAAATAAAGTGATCTCTATGTTCTGTTTAGACTTGAACATGTCAGTCTTTGACATTAATTTTTTAGGAAAAAGCGATGTATATCAACTTTTTTGACATTAGTTTTTGTTTGCTAAAAGTGATGTACAATTGCCTTTGAGACATCAGTATTTATATATTAAAAGTGATGTACAATTATTATTTTTTCTATTTAAATGATGAACTAACTAAACACTTATATTCAATAACATAAATATCAAGTATCTAGTTTTATTACAGAATCGTTCAAAACCAAACTATTGTTATATGCTTTCTAAGCCATGCTTGCTAACATAAATATTGAGAACATAGTGTCTTAGCTAGGCCATCCCTGCTAACAGCTGCAGTAAGAGGATCAAGACTTCGCTTTATAACTTCTTCAGGAGTGATCATTACTCTTTACACAATCCATCTTCTAGTCCTGTAGCTTCGCACCTAAAATATTTCAATCAACACTGGAACAATTCTGGTTGCTCTAATAGGCATAAGTTATATTGATATTATATAAGTTATGGAGGACTATTTTATCAAGTCAGAGAGATTACTATCTGGACCTCTTCATATATTGTTGCTTGTTATTACAGAATTTCCTCTTGACTGGAACTAAGCTAATACTTGCGGATAATGATATCAAGTTGAGCAATTGACAAAAAGGTAATGTTATCTACAAGTCCAAAGGATGAAGAAATGAGCTACTGAGTGTGTTGGCATGCATATGCAACTACCAAATGTTTTTAATCTTATGGGATTGAAATTTTTTGATAAAT
This sequence comes from Apium graveolens, assembly GCF_009905375.1. Lineage (NCBI taxonomy): Eukaryota > Viridiplantae > Streptophyta > Magnoliopsida > Apiales > Apiaceae > Apium > Apium graveolens. The sequence goes on from NC_133655.1 coordinate 275,040,393, forward strand.
GTAAAAGATTAATTTAAGCTCATGATTTCAGAAGAGGTATATTCTTCAAGCTGAATCAACTTGTGACCTATAAAACAAAAATATTCTACAGATGTACTCTAGAAACACCCAGTTCTCTAACAATATTAAGATATAAGATTACAAGGAAGATAGGGAATATCTCAAAAAGAGTATTGTCGTTAACCATGTTCTAATCCCATCATCCAAACATCACATTAGTTGGATAAGAGGCTTTGTCACTATGAACTACTAATTCAACAAAATAACAGGGCTAGCCACATAACTCTCAAACGAGATCAGATTCTATTTACAAAGAGCAGTGAATACATATTATATCCAACCAATAACATCTACCACCAAAGTTCAAGTCACCAACATATCAAGTAACATCCAGATAGTTATTGTTCACTAAAAAAACAATGTAAATGATTGATATTAAACTAAAAACACATAAGCGAAAATTAGTTAAGTACAAGCCACATATCAATTACCTGCTCATAATACGCAAACGGACCATATGCTGCCACAAAACACCGACAACAACCATTCCCATCATCACCAACCTCCCAAACCCCTTAAAAATGCCACCTCTACAATAATGCCTTAACAAATATACAATCACACATTCATCCCTTTACTTGACTTTATAAACCTGTCTTTTCCAGTTGCTTTCCATTATCCAGCCACAGTAGCTCTGTTGGATCGTTTCCCGTTCTGATACTTATGATCCTTAGGGCAGAAGAAGAACCACTCATTATCAATCGAATGCACCAGTGACATATCTGGAATCACAAAATTAAGAATTTCAAGAAAAATGATAAGTAATCAACCTTAAAATACACAGATTCATTCAACATGACAAAACTCCAAACTTTCATATTGCCAAAATAAAAATCCCAACCTTTTTTTTGTAAGCTAACGATCCAAACTGCGCCATCAAGAAACAAACAAAACCAAAAATTAACAACTAATAATGTACAAAAATCCTAACTTTAACATCAAGAAACAATCAAACCAAAAAATGAACAAAAATGTATAAATGAACACAACTTTAATATGAGAAAACCTCAGTCACGTATCATTGCACACCCAAAATAACAATTTAACTATAACTTAGTTGACCATATAATTACAAAAAGGAAAACACACACACACACACATTTAATGGAAAAGGGGGTTAATTAACAGGAAGAAACAAACTTTAACATCAATAAACAAACAGCACCGAAAATTAACAAATAACAGTAATGATGTATAAAAATCGTAGGTTTAATATCAAGAAACAAAGAAAACAGAAAAAAATTAAGTAAGAATATATAAAAAACAAAACTTTAACAAGATAAACAAGAACAATGCACTAATAGATGAAACAAAACTAAATCACACATCAAGACATACTCAAATCAACCATCTTTACCAAAATATACTCAAATTTATTTATCAAAACAGAATCTTGAACAAATACATAACTAAAAGTTAGAAAAAAAACAAATCACAAAATTAAAAAAAATTAGGGTTTAGAATTTAAATTTCCCCAATTTAAAACTAAATAAAACTAAGAATTCGAGTTTTGTAGCTTACTTATGTACCAATTCGAGCTTTATATCTTCGAACAAATTAAATAAGCTTCCACTTGAACGAATCGGATCAGTGATAGTAGAACTTCGGAAAAATTAAATCAAGTTGAACATCTGGGGGAACTTCTGAACCTTTAGTGAAAGATTTAAGACTTTCGGTGGAGGGAGGGAGAGAGGGAGAGGGAGAGAGAGGGAGAGAGAGAGAGAGAGAGAGAGGGAGAGAGAGAGAGAGAGAGTTTCAGTCGAGGGTGAGGGTGGGAATGAGACCAGAGAGACTAAAAGTTAATTTTAATTTAGTTTATGAAAAGGGGGGAAGAATTGGCAAAGGATGGGGAATCTGAAAATATTTCGCTAAGGGGGAAAAATTGAAGTAGCGCGCCCTGATTTTTTTTGGTAATTTTAGACATCAGTTATTAGATAACCGATTTCTACAAATAACATAGACATCAGTAAAACACGGGATGATATTATTGCTTATTTTAACATCAGTGGCAACATCAACCGATGTCAAATGTATGATGTCTATTCAACTTTTTCTTGTAGTGAAATAAGTATTGATATCATGATTGGGGATTTTTGTAAATTGGTTATAAAGTTTATGATTCAGTCCATAATCACTGTTTCATGTTGTTGTTTACGATATTTCCGTTAATATTATTTTACGAGTTTATTCTCGTCAAGATTCAAAGTATTGCTCAAGCATCTTCGCTCAAAAATATAAAAAGGGTTTTGAATACATTTAAGGAACCTTTCTTAGCAAATTTTCTGATTCAACAATTATGATTTTAAATGTTCCGCTCTATTGCATATGTCAGTTTTAATAGCAAAAGACCATATACATATTATAATGAACTTGCTGAGCATTTCTTTGGCTCATACTTGCCTGCTTTTAAATTTAACCTTCCATTAAGGATTAGCTTGCGCTGTTTAGCCGCGTAATTTGAGAAAGCAAAGAAGAAGCTTTTGGAAGGTGATTGGTCTAGGATTTCCGGACTAGTGTAAGTTTTATTGTATAAAGTTGTGTGTATCATGTTATAGTTATGTTATCACATATTTGAGCCTAATATACTTCTTTTCGAAGTTATACTAGCGGGTTTAGCCACGAGTTAAAATTTGTTTTAAAAAGTTTTTAAAGAAAGTGAAAAATTTATTTGTAGAATTTGGATATCATATTTCTAGAACTGTAACCTTAAAAGATATTTGACTAGTTTAGGATCATAAATGCTAAATATCTCTAGCTCGCTTTTCTTAATTATTAAACATGTTGTTTTGGATTGAAGTTTCATTGTGACGACCAAATCCCCTGACTCCGGATTTAGAGGCGTTACATGGATTGGGAAGGATACTTTAAATTATTGGTATTAGTGGTCATTGTTGGTGTGTGAATGATTGAGATGCGATAATTATGAAGATTCTCCACCGACATTAACAATTTCATTTTCTAGGTTTATACTATGCCAGCTTATAGTGGATTAAAGTGCTTCAAGTTCTGATAGCACAAGTTGAAGGGAAGCATGTACCTGCTTGTAATTAGCCTAATGTCATGCCAGATTTGATTGACCATATTCCAAAATTCAACGTTGATTTTTCCATACGTGTCCATGGAAAAATCAGCTCAGATACCACAAATATTATTTATGATTAAAAAGAAGATGAAGATGAGATAAAATAAAAAGATGCCTAAGTATTTCTTCTCCATAAAGATCTCCAACGCACACTACACTGCTATAACTAAGAAAAATAAACTACCCACTACAAACCTAAGAAGCAAGGATACGGGTGCAGAAGTTCCACTACATAGTATAAGAATACATAATACAAGATTTCGACAAAATATAATAGCACGAGGATTCAAGTGCGGTGGGACACGACACACACACAAATATATAATATATATATATATATATAAGTTCAATGAAGTACTTGTTTTTCATGAAATCCGGGAGTCGATATACCTTATGTAATTGAATATTACATAAAATATTACAGAACATATTATTTTGTGAATCATGTAATTTAAACATCAAAATTTTAAGAAAATTTTACTCATCCCATATTTTATACAAGGTGAACATGTATATTGTGCACTATTTTACGTAATAGTTTAATTGCAAAACGTACATGGACTCGAGAATTCCATAAAAAATAAGGCCTTCGATGAATTTAATTATACAAATTTCATGTTAATCATATTAAAACCTATCAACAAAAACAAAAAATGACATGAAAAATAAATTAAATGTATAATTTATTAATCTAAAATAGAAAATTACTGGTAATTTTTTTAACTTATGCATAAATGAATATGAAAATTAATACTTTTGTAATACCAAATGGACAACAGACTGGGATTAGTTAATTTTGTGAAAGTAGTTTATTGGTATAGATTTGGACTATAGTTGTCAAAAATAAAATTTTAAATTAATATTGGAGAACCAAATACGTGTTTAAAAGTATAGGCCAGGCATTCTACCGAAGTGATCCTTTTTTTTATCGTAGATAACCCGCAGCCGCTACCCTTCGGGTGCGCACGGGGTAAACCCTACGGGCTCACGCAATAGCCTGCAACTTTTTACCTATACACACTATGTGCACTTCTGGACTACTACAAGAATAATCAAAGTTACAATTGAAGCAAATAAACACCGAACCCACATCCACGTTATGACCTTTAAATAGTGCAAAAAAAAGTTGTACAACAATCTACCTAACTTTATGAGGTATTTACATACATTATATATAGATGTGTTTCTATGTACTAACTCTAACTCTCATTTCTATCTTTCATTCTATCTATAAACTGATTTGTAATTAACTCCAAGCTAGTTATCTAACGTGGCAATGTAAACTGGATTAATAAAAGGGTTAATTGCATTTGGCATTCACATGTTTGTTTCCATTGTCTCTTTGATACTAGTTTTACTATTTTCACCTTGAACCAAGAGAATTTTCGGCTCTGCTAAATGCAACCTTCTGTGACTACTGTTATTAGTCTTAAAAATTAAGAGGGTTAAATGGTCTTAAAATTTGTTGACACTTTCTCTCTTCTTCTCTCCCATCTATATAAACTCATATGTACATTATATATATGTATATTACATACTTGTTGAATTTATTGTTGGATATAATCTAAAACTTATGTAGTGTCTTTGCAGATGTTGAATTGGTCATAGTATTAGTATGTGTTTAGGAGTATTTTGAATAAATCAGTCATGGAGACTTTATAGGGTGAGGTAGTTAGTCCATGAACTTATTCCTAGTTTCTAGCCATTTTATTTGCTTGTAAGTTCTTTAAGCACGTTGTAATCATTATTCAGAGGTTTCAATAAACACAGGAGTGTTGCAGGACATACAACTAGTTTTAAACTCTGATTCTGGGAACTAATCTCAGTTAACATATATATACATTTGTTTCTAATATTCTGGTATCAGAGCCTTCGAGCTTGTGGAGGTTTATGTCAAAAGCAGCTATGGATGTGAACAAGTTGAAAGGAGGGTCGATAGGCCTAAGTTATCCTATGTTGGCGAAGGGAAACTACACAGCTTGGTCAATGAAAATGCGAGTGTTTATGGAAGCCCAAGGAGTTTGGGATGCTATTGATCCGAGTAATCCGAAGGCCACTGTCGACAATAAAGTAGATAAAATTGCTATGGCAATGATTTATCAGGGAATCCTAGAGGAGATTTTACTGTCACTTGCAGTGAGAAAAACTGCCAATGAGGCATGGGTGGCCATCAAAACTATGTGTCAAGGGGCTGAGAAGGTTAAGACGGAAAGATTCAAACACTGAAAGCAGGGTTTGAATCGTTGCACATGAAAGAAACTGATATACTGGATGATTTTTACATGAAAATATATGGAATTGTGTCCAATATAAGGGCACTTGGGGAAGAAATAGCAGAGTCGTATGTAGTCAAGAAGATACTCCGTGCTGTTCCTCCAAAATTCTTGCAGATTGCATCGACGTTAGAACAATTTGGAGATCTCGATGTTATGTCTCTGGAAGAAGTGATAGGGTCTCTCAAGGCTCATGAAGAGAGACTAAAAGGACCAAATCATGAAGAAAAATCAAAGAGTTTTTCATCAGGGGTAGGAGATCAACTCATGCTAACCGAAGAAGAATGGAGAAAACGTGAAGGTGATGCAGGAAAACTCTTGTTAACTAGGGAAGAATGGCTTTAAAAATCTGGTCGAGGTATGGAGAATGCATCAGGCTTTAAAGGATGTATGGTGAGAGACAAAAGTAAAGTAAAATGCTTCAGTTGTGGAGGGTATGGTCATTTTGCCGTATAGTGTAGAAAGAATTGAAAGGGAAAGGAACAAAGGCAGGAAGTGAACATCTCTCAAGTGGATGATGACGAACCAGCATTGTTGATGGTGCAGAATTATACGATGAAATGTAGTGAAGATTCAATGGATGGAGGAAAGATGACACCAGAACTCATAACAGTTGATAGTAAGGACGGTGAGGCTGAGATTTGGTACCTGGACAATGGTGCGTCAAATCACATGACAGGACAAAAATCAAATTTCTGTTATCTCGATGAACAAGTGACTGGAAGGGTTCGTTTTGGTGATGGCTCGACTGTGAACATTGAGGGTAAAGGGTCGATAACTCTCCAATGCAAAAATTGAGAAGAACATCTGCTTAGGGATGTATATTACATTCCCAACTTGTGCAATAACATCATAAGCCTTGGGCAAATCTCAGAGGAGGGTAATAAGGTTGTGATAAATGGACAGACATTGTGGCTATATGATAATGAATGGAAGTTGCTCATGAAAGTCAAGTGATCCTCAAACAGGTTATACAAACTCTTTATTAAAATTGGTAAACCTGTGTGTCTGTTGTCCAAGATTGAAGAAGATGCATGGTTGTGGCACTCGAGGTTGGGGCACGTCAACTTCCAAGCTCTTGACCTGATGATGAAGAAAGGTATGGTGACTGGCATGCCAGAATTTAATCATCCAAAAGGGGTTTGCAGTGGTTGCTTGATGGCAAAACAAACGAGGAAATTGGTCCCAACTCGAGCCAGATTCACTACAACAAAAAAACTAGAGTTAATTCACGGGGACATCTGTGGACCTATTTCACCAACTACTCAAGCAGGTAATCGATATTTCTTCTTACTAGTAGTTGATTTTACTAGAGGTATGTGGGTTTATATGCTTAACAGTAAAGATGAAGCATTTGGAGTATTCAAGAAATTTCGTGCATTGGTTGAGAATGGTCAAAATGAAAGGATAAAGATTTTCAGGACCGACCGAGGAGGAGAATTTACGTCAAATGAATTCAGGTCTTATTGTGAGGAAAATGGAATCACAAGGAATCTTACCACTCCGTACATGCCCCAACAAAATGGTGTGGTTGAACGGAGGAATAGGACTGTTGTTGAGATGGCAAGAAGCTACTTAAAAAAAATGAAACTCCCATCTATGTTGTGGGCAGAGGCTATACGTTACTCGGTGTATATTCTCAATAGGCTGCCTACAAGGTCTCTAACAGACTATACACCATTTGAAGCTTAGTCAGGATCAAAGCCTGACATCGAACATGTAAGTATCTTCGGATGTGTAGCTCATATGAAGACCCCGGGGAATCAAGTGAAGAAGTTGGATGATCGAAGCATTCAGGTGATTAATTTGGGCAAGGAATCTGGAACTAAAGGATATAGACTATACAATCCCAACAACAAGCAATTGTATGTCAGCAAAGATGTTGTATTCGATGAAATAAAGTGTTGGAATTGGGATACAAAGGAAGGAAACGTGACAAAGCAATTAGATTCATTTGTTGTGTTTGACAATATCTCTACAGAGACAGGAGAACCGAATTCTTATGAAGGTGATATGAATGATTTAGAGATGTCAACTCCCATGTCATAAACAAGAAACACAAGTGTGGAAGCTGATATGTATAATGACAGTACCACGCCCAAAAGGTTCAGACCACTTGCTGACTTTTACAACGAAACAGAAGAAATAGAAATTGAAGATGAGTTGATGTTGATGGGTATAGACGAGCCAAACTCCTTCAAAGTTGCAGAAAAGGATCCAGCTTGGAAACAGGCCATGAAATCAGAATTGGAGTCAATAGAATGAAATGGAACTTGGAAACTCACTTCATTACCACCTGGACGTAAAGTGATAGGTCTGAAATGGGTCTACAAGCTCAAGAGAGATGCAAAAGGTAACATAATCAAGCACAAAGCTCGACTAGTTGCAAAGGGGTATGTGCAAGAACAGGGAGTAGATTTCGATGAAGTTTACGCTCATGTCACAAGACTTGAGACTGTGAGGCTACTGTTGGCGTAAGCAGCAAAAAATTCATGGGAAGTCCATCATTTGGACGTAAAAACGGCATTTATGAATGGTGACATAAAGGAGGAGGTGTACGTGATGCAACCGGAGGGCTTTGTGAAAGAGGGGCATGAGAATATGGTATACAAACTACTCAAGGCATTGTACGGTTTAAAACAGGCTCCTCGAGCCTGGTATGCCAAGTTGAGTGGTTGTCTTGAAAGTCTTGGTTTCGTGAAATGCCCATACGAACCTGTTGTTTATACTAAATGCATGGGAGGAGAATCTCTGGTCGTGGGTGTGTATGTAGATGATCTATTGGTTACTGGAACTAATGTGGAGATTATCAATAATTTCAAGGAACAAATGAACAACAAGTTTGACATGAGTGACATGGGAAAGTTATCGTATTATTTGGGAATTGAGGTGAAACAAGAGGCGAATTATATTGAACTCAAACAAGCTGGATATGCTCGTAAAGTGTTGGAGAAAGCAGGTATGGCTGATTGCAACCCTTCGAAGTTCCCAATGGATCCTAAAGTACAGATTACAAAAGATGAAGGAGGTATTCCAGTGAACCCAACACAGTTTAAAAGTATGATAGGTGGGCTGAGGTATCTTGTTCACACAAGGCCTGATGTGGTCTTTGCTGTAGGAATTATTAGCCGATTTATGGAACGACCAACTCAGTTACATCTAAATGCTGCAAAAAGGATATCGCGGTATATTAAGGGAACACTGGAGTAGGGTCTTGTGTATGCAAAGGACAGTGGTAATAATGTTCTTACTGGCTATTCAGACAGTGACCATGCAGGTTATATCGAGGACAGGAAGAGCACCGGGGGAATGGTGTTTTATCTAAATGAGAGTTTAATTACGTGGGTATCTCAGAAACAACGCTATGTAGCCTTATCATCATGCGAAGCTGAATTTATGGCTGCCACAGCTACAGCTTGTCAAGCTATCTGGTTACGGAAGGTTCTTAGACAAATTACAGGAGAAATGATTGAGCCAGTTATGATCTACATTGATAACAAGTCTGCAATTGACTTGTCTAAGAATCCAACATTTCATGGTTGCAGCAAGCACATCGATGTGCGTTACCATTTCATAAGAGAGTGTGTTGAACGGGGTGAGATCGTGGTTAAACACGTAGATGGTGAAAATCAAAGAGCTGATTCACTGACCAAGGCGTTGTTTGCAGCTAAATTTGATCGAATGAGAAGACTGCTGGGGATGAAAAATCTTAACAGACAAGTTTGAGATTATGGGGAAGAATGTTGGATATAATCTAAAACGTATTTAGTGTCTTTGCAGCTGTTGAATTGGTCATAGTACTAGCATGTGTTTAGGAGTATTTTGAATAAATCAGTCATGGAGACTTTATAGGGTGAGGTAGTTAGTCCATGAACTTATTCCTAGTATCTAGCCATTTTATTTGCTTGTAAGTTCTTTAAGCACGTTGTAATCATTATTCAGAGGTTTCAATAAACACAGGAGTGTTGCAGGATATACAACTAGTTTTAAACTCTGATTCTGGGAACTAATCTCAGTTAACATATATATACATTTGTTTCTAATATTTATTTTTTTCACAAAATAAATTGATGGCTCACAAGTATGTATGTGGAGCTTGGATATTGGGTAAGACGGCATGAAAGAGTGAAAATGTTGTTAGCCACTTGTTGTTATGTAATTTTTTAGATTTTTATAAATAAATGATGTGATAAAAAGGTATTATAAAAAGAGTAAACTAAAAATAAAACTAAATTTTCCTTAATAAAAATATATTGCAACCCTCTTTATGTAGGTGTACATTTAACCAATACACCTAACAAATATGTAACCCTAATCACTTATGTATAATTCAAAAACTACTTATCTAATAAATATTTAAACTCTAATTCTAACAACCTAATCAAAATCAATCCAAAAAATAATTCAAATAATTTTGAATTATATATTATTTCCAACATAATTAATATTGCTATTTCAGGTGATTGGTTGGTCCGTTGTGCCAGCATGCAAGGGTTATCATACAGGTTTGCTGCCAAGAGGTAACAACCTTAAAAATGTTGAGAAACAAGTTAAATGTAGTTGAATGTAGGAGTGAGGTTTATTGGGATGAAGATGAAGGCATATGTTTAGGCTTGAAATGTATGGGGGAAAGAAATTCAAGAAGCAAGTACTTTATTTGCAGATTGTGACTTGGTTTATAATTTTAGTCTACTGGGTTTGAAAGAGTGGAGATATAGCGGAGATGTAGCAGTTGCAAAACAAAGTTGAAAGTTAAATTTATAACCGGTGTATTTCGTTCTTTATTGTAATGAATCATTGTTTTTTTGTTAAGTTTCATACTTTTCCTATAAACCTTGTTTTGGTAGAAAAAAAGTTGGAGATATCACATACAAGTAAACTAGAAATTTAAGTCAGAAAAAAAAAAACCAATTTGCATGTAAACATACAACTATTCATCGTGGAAATGCTCAAAATTTTGGACATAATTGGTCTATTTTTACATGATACCTGCCGTAAGTGGCATTCAACAATAACAGCCTTATCAGGCATCCAACAAAAACAACCCTATCAGGCATCCAACAAGTTCTAAACATACAAAACTACTAAATTACATACACCCAATTCTAACTTTAAAGTACCGATAGTACATCAAATCTTTCTTGCGAATATATTTTTTGTATTCTCAAAGATTTTGTGAAGGTACTCATTTAGCACCTCATCTAGTTTTGCCTCTGTAAGGTTTTGCTCCTCATTTAGTATTCCCGTAGTCCGTTCATTTGGTAAATTCTGAGAACAAAAACAATAGTAAGTGATAGTGCGAATGAAAAATATACGATAAAGATGAGGATAATGGTTTAAGAAAACCAGCGTTGTACAGGCCATTCAATTGTATATTTAGCATAAAAAATTTGAGAAAATAAAACAAGTAAACATCGCAAAACACTCTTGTGCACCCAATAGGATACAAATTCCATATGATACTAAAATGATGCTATATATATTGTGAACAGGGAACTATAAAAATAAATGGGGATGTCTATCTTAAATTTCACAGTATAGGAACTTTATCTTTTAAATATAGTTTGCTTAGTGACAATTAAAGAAAAATGTGAAAATTTATCGATAAACAAATATGATTTGAATATGTTCCTTTGTGTTTGGACCAATATTAACATGTAGAATTTTAAATTACATATTATATTATATGTTTCAAATGTGTATAAATACACAATTTTAAAATTAAATACCAACAAGTAACATGTTTCAACCCCATAGCTGCTGCATCAAATCCTCCTATTTGAGCCCCTTCTTATCCCTGTCAATTTAAAGCAACCTTCAACCCCCTTTTTTTCTAGTGTTTTATGCATCAAATATAGAATTTGCTAAATATTTCAAAGAAAATGTGAGTGAGTGAGTATGCACTTACTATTTCTTATTTTTATGATAGAAACTAGCAGAATTTTGCATGTGAAACTGCAAAAATGACAACATTTCTTTATCCTTTTTTATCTCGCTCTACAAAACCCAATGCCTCCTTTACGTACACACAATATAGTCCATACCTATGGCAAGTTGTTGCTCCTTTACACGATACAAGCTTTGTATCACCTATTGACGTTATAACATGCATATCCATTATTCGTTTAATTACATTATATGGATAAAAATAATTGACAAAGTCACGAAGCTGTTTTAAAATTAACATTAAGCTCAACATATCATTTCACACAACTAAGCTTATTATAATCAAGTAAATAAAACCTTCAAGATAAGATAGGTGCCCAAATCACATATATATGGAAAATGATACCTGCTTCAAGTTCTGACGCAAGTATACTTAAGCTGAAGTGACGGGTCTGCCTCCATCTGCACCGCAATATCCACTCCTTGCCTGTAACACTGCTAACATCTATAGCTGCCTTCCTACTGAAGGTCTTTGATTTTCCTTTCAAGATTTTGCCATTACCAGCGAGACATGTTGACATTCTGTCTTTTTCACTTTGAAATATCTTTAGGAAGCAAGAAGCAAACTCTTGCCACATATTGAATTATGCATACCTGGCATCTAAGTGCAAAGCTAACATCTCTATCAGTTTTCCGGCACTATAATCCCCTGCAAATTTGTTATCCGAAGCACATCAGGTTCTACAGTTTCCAAGTTTAAAATTGAGGCTTTGTCAAAGCTACACGTTAAACAGTAACTTATAGTCAATATATGCTAAAACATTAGCATGATGATCTCAGGATCCCTGCACTCTTCTTTGCAATACACAAGGGTTTGTTTGAGCAAAATTGTCTACTTCTAATTTTTTTTTATAATCTTTAAAAGAACTAGGTTCATCAAAAAGTCTAGGAAACTATGATTACAAGAGCTAAAGAATTCTTGTCATTGTCTAGATGATAGACACCAGTTGTGCTGATAAGATATAAGTGCTTCTTGTAGAAAACTACAATTTTTTCATAAAATATGCAACATATAAGGAAAACTTATTAGAACAACACTTTTTTCAAATGTGCTCGCCCACACTGATGTAAAGAGCTAATAGAAGGCCATTTTTTATATTAAGATGGTCACCTAGAATGATTGTTGCTTTTTCTGTATGAATATTATAAATATGCGTGCATATGACCTATAAATTTATATAGGTCTTCACTTTGATTATAGCTAATGAATAATAACATATCTATGTTACAGTATTGTTCCCATTTATCTTTTAATGACACTACAAACAACATAAAACTTTAAAGTGAGTTTGTGAGTCAGGCCTAGTGCCAACATCACAGCAAAAAGCAATTACAACACACTTAAGTTTATAAATAAAGTTCAGAGATACAAAATAACCCTGCCTATATTATTAGATAAAAGAAAAAAGAGTGCTATGTATATCTTACTGAATATGTTAGTAAATTTTATTACTTTTTGGGATGATTCGGGACTTTTTTCCTTAAATAGATAGTACCGAGACCGGAAGCAATGACAAATTTCATGTTTCCAAATCTTTTGTAATGCTGAGAATTAAGATAGGATATACCCTAAGCTTGAGTTAACAAAATATTCTAATATGTGTATTATCTTCAAGCAGCCAGATTACTTTCAACTATTAATAAATTATTGTAAGACCTATTCATTAAACTAATGACTTGATAGAGATTCTGCATACATACCAGGTTAAGTCTCATTAAGAACAGCTTTAGCATGCACAGTATGGTGCACTATAATTATTTTTTCTTACGGTAAACTGTTCTAACAAGAATCGATCAATATTCTATTCTTATCACTACATTTACTTAAGTAATTTTAGATTACTTGCAAGTCAATGCGGTACAAGAAGATAAGAGTTATACAGTAACTCGATGTAATGAAATAAATATAATACCATTCCAGTTATCCAAGAATTTCAAAGCTCACTAGTAATTTTTCCTGTTGCTTCAACTTTCTGATTCTAATTTTCAATGCTAGTGACATTAAATTGAAAACTAATGATGAACACAAGTGCATAGAAATATAAACAGAGCTTATCAGGGGAACTAAAAGTGAAAACAACGCTACTGCATCCATTAACATTAAAAATAAAAATACATCAGAAGAACATAAACTTCATAGATTAAAGTACAACAAAAGAACATAAACTTCAAAGTGTTAACATTACAATCTAAAATCATCACTACTATTGTAAAACTGAATAACATATGATCATGACATCTTTCTTTATTTATATTGTTGTAAAAAGAGAGAAGTGAGTGTAAATTAATACCAGAAGAAGCAGAAGGCTAAAATTGTTCCTAAATAAAACATAAAATCAAATGTAAATAGTGCATACATCACCAACAATGCACAGTCCAAAACAGATCAAGTTGATTACTAAAATAGATCCACAAAATCATATCAAAACACCAACGCACAAAAATACGCAAAGCTAAGATTCGAGTATAACCTGATGAGATTCTTCGAAGTAATACCAAGCGCTTTAATCGCAGCACCGATCAAGCTACTTTCAGTGATATAAATCCCCCTATCAAACACAAAATACAACATCAGTAACATTCAAAATCAAATCAAACTAAATTACAATTATACATACATTATTACACAAGCCCAAAACACAGAGAAAAGAAACCCTAAATTATAAGTTTGAAACACAGGAAATTTAGTTTTCTTTTATAGAAAATTATAAAAGAACTTCAAATTTATTTTGCAATGCAAGTAGAATTTGACATAATTGAGAAAAATGAAATATGGACATTGATGGATTTGCCACATGGACACAAACCGATCGGTTTGAAATGGTTCTATAAAGAGAAGAAGGATCCCGAAGAAAATATGGTAAAACATAAAGCACGTCTTGTAGCAAAGGTATAGTACAAAGAAAGGGAATAGAGTATGATGAAGTATTTGCCCTAGTAGCTCGCTTGGACACAGTACGCTTACTATTGGCTCTATCGGCTAAGGAAGGTAATTGGGAGGTTCACCATCTAGATGTTAAAGCTGCATTCTTGAACGGTGAGCTCAATGAAGAGGTGTACGTCACTCAACCAGAAGGCTTTGTAAAGGTAGGATAAGAAAGTAAAGTTTTAAACTCTCAAAAGCTTTATACGGACTACGACATGCACCTAGAGCATGGAATGCGAAGCTAGACAAGTGTATGAAGGAGTTGGGGTTTACCAGGTGCTTACACGAACAGGTAGTATACAGAAAGATCACTGCGAATGAAATGGTAGTTGTGGGAGTCTACGTCGATGATTTACTCATGACTGGATATAATAATAAGCAGGTGGAGGAATTCAAATTGCAGATGAATGAGCATTTTGAAATGAGTTACTTGGGTATACTATCATTTTACTTGGTTATAGAGGTGAATCAAGGAGGCTTATTTACCGTACTAAAACAATCCGCTTATACAAGGAAACTATTGGAAAGGGCTGGAATGATGTATTATAATTCATCCAAATTTCCTATGGAACACAAGCTGCATCTCGATAAGCATGAAGGACATCAAATGGTTGATGCCACTGAGTACAGGTTTATTGTTGGGAGCTTTCGATATTTAACTCATACTCGTCCAGATATCTCATTTGTTGTGGGGGTTGTAAGCTGGTTTATGGAGAAACCCACAACAAAGCATCAACAGGCAGTAAAACACATTTTGAGGTATGCGAGAGGCGCTGTGGACTATGGCTTAATGTACTTAAAGGAAAAGGAAGATGAGACATTATCTGGGTTTATAGACACTAATCTTGCAGGGGATGTTGCTGACAGACGAAGCACCTGAATAAAAACTTAATCTCCTGGGCATCATAGAAGCAAAGAATAGTGGCACTGTCATCGTGCGAAGCAGAATATATGGAAACGACTATAGTAGCATGTCATAGTATATGGCTTCAAGGATTACTCGAAGAAATTAGTGGAAAGCGAGTTGGACCTGTGGTACTTCATGTGTATAATAAGTCAGCCATTAAGTTAATGAAGAATCCTGTCAAACATGGTCGAAGCAAACATATAGATGTAAGTTTCCACTTCATTCGTGACTCTTTTCTTTTGTTTAAATCTCTTGTATATTTCCATTTTAATTAGAACAAGTCCTTTCGTTCATTTTCTTCTGCCCAGAATATACACAAAGTGAGTGAGTATCAAGTGGTTTCATTTACAAAGGCGGCTTTATGTTAAAGATGTTGAATGGTGTATATATATGCAATGAGACCTAGCAGACACATCTAGAACTCATGTATGGCCATTAGGTTAGATGAACTCATTTCTGGCCCTTAGATTAGTGAAGGGCAGCTATATAATAATACCTATATTTAAACTTTTTTTACACAAAATGTATTTCAAATGAATTCTTTTTTCATGTTTTGGAAAAATTTCAAATATTTCTCGCAACATAAGATAATTTTACAACACCAAAATTTAATAGAGTTAAAATATAATATAATTTTTCATTTAATTTTACAAAGTTACATATTTAATAATAAAATTATTTTCTTAATTTTTAGGAAATACTTCAGATACGCTATAACCCAATAAAAAATATATTTACAAAATAAATATGAATTTAGGTAAACTATGACCAATATATTTTGCTTGTGTTCTTTTATATCTTTCATTAATATGACTATTTGAATTCACGCAAAAGATTCTCTTAATTATGATACTACATCTTGAATAAATTTTATTGTTTAGTTTTCTTAATACTGTTTATTGAGTGCCATATATGGTGGCTTACTAAATATCGCTTTTATATATATGTTTGTCCATAAATTGATCGTATTTAGTTATATATGATCAGAAATGATAGTATTTAGCTAAATGTGATCGAATTTGTAATCTTTGTGTTTAGCTATTTTTCTTGTAGTGACAAGACGGTAAATTTCAAAAAATAGCCTCTTCATTATTTTGAGTGAAGTTAAGACCACGTATATTTTAACAATGGTGGATTAATGGAGATATACTCAGTCTATTTTTATGATAATTAGACACTTTGAAAGTATTTTGATAAATTGACCCATTGAAATAAATATTAAAAGCTTTTAAAAAATAAACAACCTGAAGGAATATTTAAATAGAAGAGTATTTTAACTAGAATATTTTTATAATTAACTAGGCAAGCAAAAGTAAGTTTTCAAGATAACAAGCTCGTAAACCATCTCAATTATTAACCAAAATTTTTAAGGTTTGGCTTTAATAATATAGCATACTAAGTTAAAAATTTGTATAAGTGTTATGTTTAATGAGGCTACTATAGTAGGTTCTTGAAAGCAAGTATGATTGGTGGTAAAGATATAGAGAATTCTATATTTTCGGTGGTTGAAATAGAATCTCAAGATTATCGAGGTTCTAGTCGTGTTCAACGTGAAGATCATCGAACTCTTTATGATGATGAAGATGGTGAGTTATATCATGAAACTTTTCCATATGAAAATGTATATGGAGGCACATCACTATACCAGAAACTGAATCAGACAACACCACTTACAAAATGGTTGTTTAAAAAACTGTTATCCCAAATCATCAGACAACGGTGAACGATTCGTTGACTGAAAAGTATTGTGCGACTTCCCTTCACACAATGTTGATTCAACTTTTTCCAAAGTGTTGTCTACATGGTACCAGTGTGCTCCAATGAGACAATGGTTATAGTTCAGCTTATTGTGTGACTTCTCTTAGAAAAGTTGTTTTTAGGTCAAAATAAACCATTGTGCTCACTTTGAATTTAGACAACTAATTGTCATGACTGTTGTGCAAGTTAGACAATGATGGCTCAGAACACATGTGTTCATGTATTTTAGACACTCGTGCTGAAAAACCATTGTTAGAAGCAAAACATGTAGACAATTGTTTATCACCTTTGTTCAGTAAATGAGTGTCACACAATAGTGTATTACCTGTTGTCTAAATCACGTCAATTAGAATATGGGTGACAACAATTTTCTTGTAAAACCAATGTCTGATTACCTGAGAGTCTTTTTAAAAAAAACCTGAAGCATACAACAATCCTTAGGAAAAAATCAAACCAATCCTTAAAGAACATTTTCAAAGCAAATCTTGTAACAAATTATCGTTGAATTTATGTCTCAATTTAAACTAATTACGTTTTTTTTTAAATTACTTTTACTGTAAATTTTATTTATGTAAAACTAAAAAAGTTACAATTTCTTTATCGTTGGATTACGAATAGACTATTTTGAGTCGTTGATTTATAAAAAAATAAATTTTTCGTTTCCCCTCTATTTTATTTGGATTCTCGCCTGAATTTTTAAAAAAAATTGAATTTTTTTTAAGGTGATTTAGGTTTGGAAGAATGATTTCCTAAAATATAAGACAACAGTTTTAAAATTAAACAATTGTACGAAAGTGTACAAACAAGCCTCTTTTTAGGAAACCATTGTGTCATGACATCAACCTTTTTGACAAAATATAAGACAACGGTTTGGGCGAAAATCTATTGTAAGAACGTCTACAAACAAGTCTTCTTCGTTCAAACCATTGTCTATTGATATCAAATTTCTTGACAATCCCAAAGACTTAAATGGGACTTGAATCATTACTGTACGCTTTCAAAATGTGCTACAAGAGAAGTGATTGGCATGTAAAAACTCACATTACCAAACACATGTTTAAATATCACTAAGGTTATATGAAATAAATAACTTATATTTTTTCGTTATAATATGTTATATCGTAGTCATATACATACGTAGATCCCGTCATTACTTTCGAAATATACTCGATAACTATACAAATGAAAGATTTGGGACTTGTTAAGTTTACAATATTACATAGAGACACCGTATGAGTACAGAAAAGTGAAACGAGCCATTTAATGTTGATCCATTTCAATATTTCATTTTTTCTTAATTTAATTCGATATAGGGGTTTAAAATTTGGAAGAATGATTTTCTAATATATAAGGCAACCATTTTAAAATTAAACCATTGTAGGAAAGTGTACAAACAAGCCTTTTTTCAGGAAATTATTGTGTCATGACATCAACCTTTTTGAAAAAATATAAGAAAATGGTTTGGGCAAAAATCCATTGTAAGAACCTGTACAAAGAAGTCTTTTTCGTTCAAACCATTGTCTATTTACATCAAATTTCTTGATAATTCCAAAGACTTGAATGGGACTTGAATCGATACAGTACGTTTTCAAAATGTGCTACAAGAGAAGTGATTGGCATGTAAAAACTCAAATTATCAAACAAATGTTTAAATATCACTAAGATTATCCGAAATAAATAACTTATATTTTCTCATTATAATATGTTGTATCATAATCATATACGTATGTAGATCCCGTCATTACATTCAGAATATAGTCGATAACTTTACATATGAAAGATTTGGGACTTGTTAAATTTGCAATATTACATAGAGACACTGTATGAGTAAAGAAAAGTGAAACGAGGCATTTAATCTCGATCGATTTGAATATTTCGTTTTTTCTTAAATTAATTTGATATAGGTGTTTAAAATTTGGAAGAATGATTTTCTAAAATATATGACAATTTTTTTAAAATTAAACCATTGTACGAAAGTGTACAAACAAGCCTTTTTTCAGAAAATCATTGTGTCATGACATCAACCTTTTTGATAAAATATAAGACAACAGTTTGGGCGAAAATCCATTGTAAGATCCTGTACAAACAAGTCTTTTTCGTTCAAACCATTATCTATTGACATCAAATTTCTTGACAATCCCAAAGACTTGAATGAGACTTGAATCCTTACCGTACGCTTTCAAAATGTGCTACAAGAGAAGTGATTGGCATGTAAAAACTCACATTATCAAACACATGTTTAAATATCACTAAAGTTATACGAAATAAATAACTTATATTTTTTTGTTATAATATGTTGTATGGTAATCATATACGTAGGTAGATACTGTCATTACTTTCGAAATATAGAGGATAACTATACATATGAAAGATTCGGGACTTGTTAAGTTTACAATATTACATAAAGACACCATATGAGTAAAGAAAAGTGAAACGAGCCATTTATTATCGATCCATTTGATTATTTTGTTTTTTCTTAATTTATTTCGATATAGGGGTCACTACCACATAAATGGTCTTTAACAACACCCAAACAACGAGACTCGTTCCCGATTTACTAGATAAATTTTTTTAAATGATTTCTTCAAAGATCCAACCATACAGATGTTAAGATATATCAATTTTAGTCATATGAAAAATTATAAAAAAACTCAAATTCATCTTGCATGTCAAGATTAGATAAATTTAGTAAAAGTACAACTCCAAACAACGAGACTCGTTCCCGATTTATTAAATAAATTTTTAAAACAATTTCTTCCACGATCCAACAGTACGAATATTAAGATATATCAAGTTTAATCATATGAAAAAATTATTAAAAAAATTCAAATTCATCGTGCATGTCAGGATTAGAAAAAATCTAGTAAAAGTACAACTCCAAAAAATGAAACTCGTTCCCAATTTACTAGATAAATTTTTAAAATGATTTCATCAACGATTCAACCGTATGGATGTTAAGATATTTCAATTTTAGTCATATAAAAAAATTATTAAAAAAAAATCAAATTCATCTTGCATGTTAAGATTAGAAAAAACCTAGTAAAAGTACAACTACAGACAACGAAACTCATTCCCGATTTATTAGATAATTTTTTAAAATGATTTCTTCGACGATCCAACCATACACATGTTAAGATATATCGATTTTAGTCATAGAAAATTATAAAAGAACTTCAAATTTATTTTGCATGAAAACTTCAAATTATAAAAAAAATCAAATTATCAAACCGTAATAACAAAAATACTTTTATTATTTTCTCTCTCCTTTCCAATAATTTATCCCCCTGTGAAAATTTGGTTTCCCCCTTCATTTCTCGATCCCCTTTACTAATTCACTTTCCCCTTTACTTTTCAATCTCAATTGAAATTGCCTCTCTCCCCTCCCTCTCGCTGCTGAAACGATGCATCATTCTATCTCTCTCTCTTCAGAATCAATGCATCTTTTTCAACTCATTCTTCTTACATGATCTGTTCAATTTGTCGTTGTTTATCTAGGCGAACTCGGTCTCTTTCAACACAAAGATGTTAGTCTCTCTCTCTGGGTAGGGGCTCAAATGTTATTATTCACTAAAGTTTCATAATCAAAAGTAGAGTACACTTGAGTAGATCATTTAGTAGATGAAGGAATTGATTTTGGGTTCAACTGGAGCTGGCAATGGTAAGGGTTTGACTAGATTTTTGAAGAATGGGAGGTATGCTCAGCGTGTTGGATCTGGCTCCCATGTGTATTTGTCTGCTGTTCTTGAATATCTCACTGCTGAAGTGAGTAATCTCTCTCTCTCCCCCCTCACTCCCCCTCTATTTCTCTCTCTCTCTCTCTCTCTCTCTCTCTCTCTCTCTCTCTCTCTCTCTCTCCCTCTCTCTCGTAATTAGTCTCTCTCTCTTTGTTATTTGTTTATTTAGTTTTGTGCTAATTCTAATTCACTGGAAGCAATGTTGTGATATTGTATATACTATAGTGATATTGTATGTTTGGTTAAAAGAGTCTAAAACCATTTCTTTGGGCATACTCGCTGCTGAAGTGAGTAATCTCTCTCTCTCTCCCCCCACACTCCCCCTCTATTTCTCTCTCTCCTTCTCTCTCTCTCTCCTTCTCTCTCTCTCTCTTTGTTACTTGATTATTTAGTTTTATGTTAATTCTAATTCACTGGGAGCGATGTTGTGATATAGTATATACTATGGTGATATTGTATATTTGGTTAAAAGAGTCTAAAACCATTTGTTTTGGCATCCATGTGATATTTCAAGCCACCAGGTTGATTACGGTTGTTAATGTGGTCTCTCGGAGAAAAATAGCAGATGCAGAGTCACTATCGTGCAGAGAGCCATACACTAATAAGCCTTCTAGATCTCCATGTGGTTGTGTTTTTGTAATGAAAGTTGGGCTGCGGCTTGGTTTACTATTGTATGCATTCTTTCCTCTTGTATCGGACCTTGCTACACAAATTTCTCGTGGGATATTTATGAAGAAAAGTCAAGTTCGCATAATGGGAGCAAATGCAGACAACCCGAATCAAGAAAAGATTGTTTTCCTTTTGGACCTGGTGCCTTTTGGAGCAAATTTTGATAACTCTACAGCCTATCTAATATATCAAAAATTTTATCAAAAGGAAGTGGGTATCGAACCTTATTATTTTGGTAAATACGAGGTCTTATATTTGCATTATCCAGGTATGATATGTTTATTTTGAGGTTGCAGTATCAAGTATATGTAAGCGATTGTTTGACTAATGTAGTGGTACTTCATACACTGATAGGTTTTCCTGCATCTCCACCTGCACCTTCAACCTTTGATAGTGAGGCATATTCCGGTCTGGGTAGCAAAATGAGACCCTTTAAGCCCCTCGGGGTTGATGTCAGTAGGCAGCAGTATAAAAAAGGACTTAAAGGCAGTGTAATTACAATTATAGTTTTGCTAGGCTCTTTGTCTCTGACTCTTTATTGTGCAGTTGCTTGGGTTATGTTGTTCAAACACAGAAGGAGAACTGCTCGACCAAGGTTAAATTCAAAAATTCCAATACCTTCACTAGCAAAATCCTCAGGTAAGACTTGTATCCACTATCCAGTGGTGTAAAGTATGGCCTTTCTTGTATCCTCCTACTGATCTTGCATGCAGAAAAAACTTACTATTGTTATCCATCATTACAATGATGAGATGTAGAATAAAATGAATCTTTTTTTTGGCATGCTGATCCAGTATTTTGAGTATATATGTTATCAATTGGCAGCTTCAAATATTGGCAGTGGCCTGAGATTTATTTCACCAGCATACAAAACTGGCATTTCCCCTTATACTAAAACTTCTTAGCACCTGATGTTCTGATTATTTTTTGACAAGACTTCTGGAAGGCATACACTTAGGTCTATGGTCATGCAGGGAAATTATTCACAAAGGAACTACCATCATCTTGCTGGTCAATAAATGGTATTTTTTTGGTAATTGCAAGCAAAGATATAATCATTTTCATATGGGGCAAGACTGGGAATGTCTTTATATGTGTGTGTAAATATAAGGTAATATAGCGTTGAATTCATTATCACAGTTATAGTTATTTGTTAAGATTATTGTCATGCCAGCTTTTTAGTCAGTTATTGTTCATACATGTTTTTGCAATTTTACAAGTATGTATCCAGTCACGAAAAGGGTTGCAACACATGTTATGTTGTTCATGTTTGGAAGCATTTTAATCCATTGACTTGTTTTATCTACCTACCTCTTGTAAGTGGTTGTAGGTAATGAAAAAACTTAAGTTATTCATTTTCCTTAAATTATGTAATTTTAACAACCCTTTTTATTTTGTTGTCAAGATGTTTCAAAATTATGAGAGATGCGTATTTGTTGTATGTTATTGTTCTTGGTAAAAAAGAGCATGTATCTTGGATAAAAAATAAGCATGTATCTTGGATAAAAAAATTAGATTGTCCTAGTATACATGTGAAATTGATTTATTTTATACTAGTATCTTGTATATAATGTAAAATTTGTGCACTCTTGATTAAGCTTTTTCCCATGCATTCAATTTGATTTAATTCATGTCCTAACTCCAACAAATAACTAATATTGCACGTAACAGGATATAAATGTTTGAAGATGGAAGGGAAAAGGAGGGGAGCTCAAGATCTGATTTTCTTAATTGAAAAATGAGTGTTAAAAATAGATTTGTAGCAACAATTGTAATTCTTCTTTATAAATTTTGAATATTAAATTTTAATTTTATTTGTAATTTTTACAAAAGGATGAAGACACAGTTTTATTTTAACAATACTAATTTATTTGTTTTAAATGAGTTTGAACAGGTACACAATTGTGTGAAAGCCATTAAAAATTATTAAAACCATTGTATGTCTTACTTTATAAAATTATTTTCTTCTAACAATATCTTGGTCATTACAAAAGCTGTTGTGAGCATAACTGAAACACAATACCCAAAAAATAAAAAACAGTTGCCTAAGTATTGTTTTCTTACTAAAATCATTGTGTAACTAGATGAAATTTATACATAAACTGTTGTAGGAATCAATTGAGATAATAGTATTTTTAACTATTGTGCCTCTAAATTGTTACAACGGCTAAGAAACTGTTGTTTGTAGAACATTAGAAAAGGTCATGTGCGTTGTGTGAATAAAATGAGATAAAGGCTTTATATTCAGTTGTGTGATGTATTTGTTACAATGGTGCATAACCATTATGAGTGCCAAACACACCGCCCCACATTAGACAACGAAAAATTCATCTTTTAGACAATGGTGGAAAACCATTGTCTGATTCAATATTTCTTGTACTGCATGAACAATAGTTATTCAAGGAAATTTTTACTTCTGTAGATTTAAAGAAAGAAAGTTTCACTTCTCTAGATCAAAACAAGCCAACAAACCCGTTCAAAAAACTATGAAAAGGTTATTGCAGTAGATTATGCACTCTCAGTGAAGAATTAGAACATATCTCCTTCAAAGAAGCTATTCAAAATAGTAATAGTGAGATTTTGTTGGCACCTATGGAAGAAGAGACAAATCAGTTTCCACAATCGAACCAATCTTGGGATTTACTCCCATTGCATTAAAAAACGATTGGTTGTAAGTTGGTGTACAACAAGAGAAAAAGCATCTTAAAACAAGTTGATACAAGGTACAAGGCAACGTTCATAGGGAATAGGTATGCATAAAAGAAAGGAATGGACTATATTGAGATTTTTTCTCTTGTCGTGAAGAACACGTTTATTCAAGCATTATTAAGTATATTTCTAATGTGAAAAAAAACATTACTAAAAATAATACTATATTTGTTTATGATATTTTAGTATATCATCCTTTTATTGTATTTAAAAACAAATAATAACAAATTTAAATGAAAGAAGGACGTCTTGATAACTTATGATCAAAATCCTCTAGTACAATTGTCTTTGTTGTTTAATGCAAGTATTCCATAACTACAAAAATTGGTATATAGAGCTTAGTAAAATCTATAACAGTATACAACTTTAAAGTACAAATATTCATAAAGATTCATAAAACATTAAATTCCAAAAATATTAGTCATAATAAGAATTCACAATATATATCTAACATATATTTAGATTAGAGCTAGCAAGATAGATCAAAATCTTAAATCGAATATTTTTCATTAACTAAATTAACTTTCAAAAATAGATAATCACAAAAATAACACTTTTTTTAAGATGTTTGGTCAGTCTACCCACCAGATATGCCAAACCCTGCAGCGTATCTTCTACTTTTCAAAAAATGGTGTGATACACATTATCTTCATGCATACAATATACCATAAACAGTCTATTGTAACCCCAAAAAAGTGTGAATAAAGGGCAAAAAGCCTTGCTGAAAGTGAAGAAAATGACTATGGTAACACTTTTTTGAAAAATAGGATCATAACTAATATCGGTGCTATCATAGGGGTCTATGGTAATACTTTTTCAATTTTGGTAACACCGGAAAAAGTGTAACCATAGGACATCCATGCCTACACTTTTATTATATTGGTAACATTATAGACCTATGGTAACACAATTATGGTATTTTTTACATCAGATTTGGTGTAACCATATGGCTATGGTAAAACCATATTAGCTATTGCAACATTAAATTTTCAAAAATAAAGTTATCAATGGATACATTATCTATAGTTATACTTTTATGTGGACCTTTTAAACTTTTACCTACACTTTTAAATCTATACCTACATTTTTTTTGGTATTCACCAACAGAGAATATAAACAATTTATATCAATAGCTACACTTTACATGACTCTTTGCCAACACTTAATTAGAAAAAAAAGGCAATATAATGTTTGAAAATAGAATTTCTGCATTTCAAAGTTTACCAAACATTCATCTAAAAAAAAAAGGCAATATAATGTTTGAAAATAGAATTTCCGTATTTCAAAGTTTACCAAATATTCATCAAGAAAAATAATCCAACAACTAAAAAACAATTCAAGTACCACTAACCACCAACCAGTTCCAAGCCTACCAACCACTACAAGAAATTTGCAATCACACAACATCAATGAGATCCGTATTGAGTTTGCAAAATATTTCATGAAACGCCACACAAACTAGGTGTTTATATTCAGGATCTTTTGTTGAACTAGTTACTCACTTTCTTTTTAATTATGCAGTTGATGTTGGTTAGAGTGAATTGTTGGTATTTTGGTAGATTTTGTCTCAATCTATAAGTGAATTGCATGGTCTGTAGATTGGTTTTAAATCTATTTTGGGGATTTAGGTTTCCGTACATTGGTTAGCAGATTTATTTTGGTTGATTTCAAGGATGGATACGCTATAACTTGTATTGGGTTTGTTTTGAATGGATTGGTAAATCGATCAGTTTCAAGTTATGTTTGTGTTTCTGTGTGTTTCTTTTGGTTGAATGGATTGGTTTGTTTTCAATGGATTGATGTTGATTGTAGGAATATCTTGTTTTAAGTGTTACTAGGGGTTTGTTTGAAAGGCGAATTTCATATAAAAACTTTTACACAACATCAGATAATTATGTTTTCAAACAAAAAATACCGTTGTACCGGATTAATTCAGACAATAATATAACATTTTCATAATAGTTGACTAAGATGATCAAATTTGCAATCAAACTGTTGTCTAAAACAAACTCATATAACAATTTTTCTAGTTAAATGTTGTAATCAAGCTTTCAAACAACACAATCTCGGATTAACGGTCGTTTGAAAAAGATAGACGGTTGATTTTTGTTACTCTAGCTTGACTGTTTAAAACTGTTATGTATTATGGACAAACTATTGCCTGTAGCTTCTTCCAACAAAGGTTGTTCATAACAAAAGTTGTAAAAAATACATTCCAACAAGCTAGCTTAAACCGTTGTGTTAATCCTTTCTGGTAACGGTTAATGGCACCGTTGTCTGAAATCAATCACACGGCTCCTCGATAGTCAACGGAAATTTTATATACCATACGACCGGGAAAAACAGTTGTGGGAGCCTGAAAATCTTGTAGTGAACCATACCAAAACAAGTAATGGAAACTAAAACTAACTTAGCTAGCTAGGTACCACATCAAGATCATGATAATTACTTGATAGGTACAATATAACTTTACGCTGACTGCATTATCACTTTTAATATTATCTCTTCTCTTATACTGCTCATATAAGTTTGTTATCCTTCTCTTCCATTAATGCTTTTTAGGTATCTTCTTTTATGCAGAGGTTTCTTTCTTCTTTACACTGAATTCATTCCTCTTTGTAGAAGTTCAAAACCTAAACAACCAAGAGGTAAAAAAGTTTAGTAGTATGAAATAAATAATCAAATCAAGTGCATGTTATGAATGAGATTGATGCTATGTGTGAGTGTATATGATTGTGTGTTGTAGGTTGTAAAGAATCGAAGATAAACATTTTTGCTTTAGAGCCAGAACTAGAGGTCATTCAACTAACAACAGTGAATGTATAAATGGGAAGTATAGATAGTATAATTTTGAGAGTATAATATAGATCATAAAGTGCAGATGATCAGATTATTTAAAGGTCAAAATTGTTTTTTTTATTATTGCACCTAAAATTGGCTAATTAATTAAAATTTGGTATACATAGGTGGCCCAGTTTTTTCTTGGCTTTGGCACTGGAGCTATGCATTAATTGATAACAGGGATGGGTTAAACTTGGAGCTGAGTTCTGAAAAATAGACTCGAGGTTGTCCTCCTACAAGTGGTGCATACTGATGTTACTGTTGCGTAGATTGTAGATACTGCTCATAATATTCTTGTAACTGTTGTGGAGACCAGTGCTCTACAGTTGGCCAAGTAGCTGAAGTACTAGCATTATCTGTAGATGGAGAGGTAGTTGCAGCCTGAAATATTGTTTCCTGCGAGGCTTGGGCTACCAGTTGTGAACTGGTCTGAGGTGGTGGACTCAAAACTTTTAGTTGGACAATAAATAAGAAATATTATCAATGTAAGAGATTATAGAATTGCACTCTATATTGACATTTGCAAGGTTGAATTATTCATTAATTACGGTTAAAATAATTAATAATGTTATATAATTAATGATTTTTAAATATAGAAAGGTTTAGGGGTTAAATTAGGGGTTTTACAAATTTTGTTTCGTTAATTCAAACTCATGCATGCTTATATTACTTCAAAATAACCATGTATGCAAAAAATTAGAATTTTTTTTAACTTCATTTTCAATTATATTTTAACAAACATAAGTTTTCAACGAAATGATAACAATTCACCTTAACCAAAAAAAAATAAAAGAAATTCAACAAACAATTTTTCAGAAATTTGAATAAGAGATGTAGTGCATTTAAGGATTGAAATTTAGTGGTTAAATTAGGGTTACGTAATTGTTTATAAAAAGAATAATTTCAATGATCCAATCTTGCTGATGTTAAAATAATTATCATGATATAAGAATTAAAAAAATCAATTTCATTTTCAATGATTTTGTAATGAATATTCAATACTAAACCTCTAAAACCAAAATGGCACCAAATAAAATGGTCCCAAACTAAAAAATCATCTGAAGGGTAGCGGTTGCGGGTTCCCTACCATAAAAAAATCATTTTTTTCGTTCAAACTCATAACCTACCGCAAGTCGTTAAAAATGCCCAAAAATTTTGAAAATTTTGAAAATTTGAAAGTTGGCGCCCAAATCATAATTTAAATTCAATTAAATCCAAACTAGAAAATTTAAAATTTTCGTACAAACTTATAACCTACCGCAGTGCGGTTGGAAATGCCAAAAAGTTTCAAAAAAATATCAAAAATTTGAAAGCTCACTCCTAAATCAAAATTCAAATTTTTTGCCAAATCTGAAAATTCAAAATTTTACCATCTTTCCACGATCATCCAATTTCATGTGAACTGATGGAACCTTCATAAATGCAACACTCCGAATGTTCTTAACATGAGACAAGTCCGGTTTCTTTCCATACCACACTTCGTATGGAGTCTTTCCGCTTAGGGCATGGGTTGGAAATCTATTAAGGATATAAGTCGAATGCCTCACTGCTGCACCCTACAAGAATACAGGAAGTTTAGCTCCTTTCTCCTTTCAGAAAGCTTCTTCTCATTGCTGCAACCATACGATTTCTACGCTCCACCACACCATTTTGTTGTGGGGTGTATGGAGCCGTATAGTGTCTTTGAATCCCAGCATTTTCACAAAATATGGTAAATTATTTCGAACAGAACCCACTACCCCCGATTAGTTCTCAAAATCCTTATTCTTTTCTCAATTTCATCCTCAACCAACACCTTAAATTTCAAGAACACCTCAAAAGCATTGCTTTTTTCTTTTAACAAAAATACCCACATTTTCTTACTATAATCATCAATAAATAACAAAAAATAGCGGTTACATCCAGGAATCACAGGCGAGATAGGTCCATAAATATCCGCGTGCACCAGCTCGAGTGGCTTCCTTGACTCAGTAGTGGACTAAGATGGAAATGGTTTCCTAGCTTGTTTTGACATTAGGCATCCTTTGCATTTCTTGAGTGGTTGTACTAGCTTTGGTAATCCGTATGCCATTCCTTCCCTTGACATGAGATATATTCTTCCTTTGACATAAGACAAGTGGCTTTACTTTCTTCGAGGATTATTTTATACAACCGATTTTCAGTCCGCTTCATTTTTATTAGTAGCTTGCCACTGTCTTCGTACACCCACAGGTACTCGACATCCAATATGACTCTGTTCCCCGATTTAGATAGTTGTTCCAAACTTATGATATTATTACATAAGTTAGGGATGTAATACACATCTTTCAGGATCTTTTCTTTGTCGTTATTACATTGAAATTCTATTTTCCCTTTCCCAACTATATTTACTGTGGATCCATCACCAAACCTTACCTTTCCTGTCACACGTTCATCTAGGTCCTTGAACTTTCCCCTTGCTCCAGTCATATGATTGCTGGTGCCATTATCCAAATACCAGATGTGTGACTCCCTTCGTTCATCATTACTCGTACGCAATTTTGGCACTACTGACTTCCCTTTCAATAGCATGGATGCAATCTCCGTTTGTCTAACCTCAGCTATCAATAAAACTGGCTCGTCCTCTTGAATGAGAGTGAGATTTTCCTCCTTCTGCTCTTCTCGATCTCTACGAGGTTTACGACATTCTGAAGCAAAATTCCCATATGCTTGACAGTTAAAGGAACTTACTTTGCTCTTGTCACCTCTCACTCTCATGTTACTAGTTTGACCTCTCTCTTTACTGGTTCTCCTTAGCCATTCATCTCGGGGCAACAGTACTTGTCCCTCACTATTTTCTTTCTTCCTCCATTTTTCCTCTCTCAACAGGAGTTGTCCCTTGCTTGTCTCAGTCACGCCTTCCACCCGTTCTTCATGGGCCTTGAGAGAACCAACAACTTCCTCTACTGACATCTCCTCCAGGTTGCCAAATTGTTCGATGGTGGAAGCAATTTGCAGGAACCTAATAGGAACAACTATGAGTAGCTTCTTAACAACATAAACTTCCTCCATTTTCTCTCCAAAAGCCTTGATATTAGTGACCAAATTGTTAAGTTTCAGATAAAAATCGTCAAACTGATCAGTGTCCTTCATGTACATCGTTTCGCACCTTGCCTGCCCCTATCAACATCGTTTTGACTGCGTCCCAAGCTTGCTTAGACGTCTTTCTTGCTGATAGTGAAAATAACACATCTTCAGGGACACCTTGGTATATTACAGCCAATGCCTGTTTATCGATTTTATCCTCCACTGTGCCCTTAGGATCCTTGGTATCTATTGCCTCCCACACCCCATGTGCTTGCATAAATACATTCATTTTCATTACCCATGCAATGTAGTTTATTTTCTTTAGCATTGGGTAACTGAGGCCAAATGAACATTCTTTGGGTTTACTAGTCTCCATCGTGAATTGTCTGCTATGAGTTTTCCCTAAGCTCTGATACCAGGTGTAAATGAAACCACTTCATAATCACTCACTTTGGGTATATTCTGGATAGAAGAAAATGAATGGAAGTACTTGTTCTAATTAAAATGGAAACATACAAGAGATTTAAACCAAATAAAAGAGTGGTTACTACAAATGAGGAACCACTATTCAACCATAATCATACATCATCTCTACTACTCTTTTATTGAGCTCCTATATTCATGTTGGACCCAGGACTCACACGAAAACAAATACATTTGAGAAACTAAATAAACAAGGCATAAATATGCAAATATGTTTAGAGTAAATCCAACAGCCTTGTCCAAATAATCCATCTAAATTTAATTTATATCCCTAATTGAATCTAATATTTAATCCAATTATTTTTAACTGTAGACCACATCGTGACAATCCCCAAATTATTTTATCATCATGAGTTGTAAGTTTAATTTTCAATTTCGTATCTATGAATTTTTCTATTTATAAGTTTAAATCGTGATTATCTTTCTACCCCAGTATTGTATTTTGTTGTCATAAAATGATTGAGAACTACGACTGGGTCGAAATACATTTTGTTCTTTGTATTCATTAGAAAACGGGATTCGATCTCTCTTCAGTGCGCCTACCTATCCCCAGTCACACATGTATGTTATAGTGAAACATAAAAGTTAGAGAGAAGTAAAATGTTTTCCTATTAATTTAGTTGTAATTCTTAAAAAGTTAAAACATGCTCTGATCCAAATATTTATTATCATTATAGATTTTTATCATATGTAAAATGGAGGATGATGAGTTTTTTTTTGCGAGCATGAAAATAGGAGAAAATAAGCAAATTATTATTTTTTTATTTTATTCACTTAGGGACTCAGATGTGTTCTTCCAAAATAATGAATTAGGGTATGTTTGTTTACGGCATGTGTCTGAGTGTACATTTTTTTACACTTTCTAATTTTCATGTCTTGTATTGTATACACAAGGCTTAAAGACTTTAATTTTTTTCAAGATTGTGTTAATATTATATAAATTTTCTTTTATAAGGAAGTTAATTCAAAAATAAGTGGACTTAATTGATGATTTCTTATTACCTTTAAACTTGGGGCTCAATAACTTATATAATACATGGTGAGGTTATTATTTTACTTGAAAAGTAGATAACTGAATTTATTATTTTATTCAGTTTCAATTTCCTATATATAAAATGAAATCTCTTTTATGTACTATATATATCAGAAATAATAAAATATTTTACTATAATCCATTCATGTGTAATTAATAATTACATTTTTTTGATGAAGGCATGCAAAAGAAAAATACACAGCCAAAGCATTGTCTATCGAAAAGACAGCGACAAGATCCCGAGCATTTTACTGATAACATAAGAACAAGAGCCTTCTCTCATATAAACAACTAAGTTTTCCTTTACTTTGTATATATTTGTGGAACTAATGTTGTTGCACTATTTGTTTTTAATACTTTGCAGCCTCATTGTTTGGAAGTAATTAGCATATTAATCGACAGCTTGGTGTACTATTTTATACCAAAATATATTTGAGCAGTTCCAAGACCCGAACAATTGTATGTTAACATGCAAATTGGTTTGTTTTTTTCTTACTTAAATTCCTTATATACTTGTGTGTGATATCTCCAACTTTTTTCCTTTCAAAACAAGGTTTATAGGAAAAATATGAACCTTAACAAAAAAACAGTGATAATTCATTACAATAAAGAACTAAACACACGAGTTATACACTTAACTTTCAACTTTATTTTGCTACTGCTATATCTCCTCTAAATCTCCTCTACATCTCCACTCTTTCAAACCCAGTAGACTAAAATTACAAATCAAGTTATAATCAGCAAATGAAGTACTTGCTTATTAAATTTCTTTCTTCCATAACTTTCAACCCTAAAGGGATGCCTTCATTTTCATGCGAATAAACCTCACTCCTACATTCACCTACATTTAACTTGTTTTTGAACATTTTTAAGATTGTTAAATCTTCGCACCAAACCTCGTATGACAATCTTTGCATGCTCACACAAAGTACCATCCAATCACCGGAAATAGCGATATTCACATAACAAAAAATGGCCAACAACATTTACAGTTTTTCATGCCCTTTTACCCACTATCAAAGCTCCACATACACACTTGTGAGCCATCAATTTATTTTGTGAAGAAAGTAAATTGAACAAGCATGTCATATACTGTTGGATTTTGTTTAATCTAAACATATTCAAATAATATGTCAGTTGGTGTGGAATTAGTCACCCGCACTAGCATGATTTTAGGAGCTAAATAATAGCAGTGGAGTTGTGGAGAATCTGTTTAGAATTAGTTCCTATTTTATAGCTTTCATTTACTAGTTTTATATAAGTCTTTACACTACATTGTTTGAATAATAGAACTTCTATTTTTTCTCAGTTTACATACATACAAGAGTGTGTGCGTCTGTTGTGTTGTTACTAATACTTGGTATCAGAGCACAGGAGATTACTAGGTCCAGAACAGCGTCAAGATGGAAACAAACAAAGCCAAAGAGAACTCGATCGGCCTGAACTACCCGATGCTAACAAAGACGAACTATACAACATGGGCTCTCAAAATGAGAGTATTTATGCAAGCCCATGGCGTGTGGGAGGCCATTGAACCTAAAGACCCCAAGGCAGCAGTCGAATATAAGATGGACAAGCGTGCTCTAGCCGTTATTTACCAAGGAGTCCCTGAAGACATTCTATTGTCCATCGCAGAAAAGAAGACATCCAAAGAGGCCTGGAACGCAGTCAGAACAATGTCGTTGGGAGCTGATAAGGTGAAAATGGCGAAGGCACAGACCCTTAGGTGCGAGTTCGAAACTATGTGTATGAAAGAAAGTGAACAGCTGGATGAATTTTTCCTGAAACTGAACAGTCCGGTGACCAACATTAGAGCCCTGGGAGAAACGGTGGAAGAAGTTTATGTTGTTAAGAAGTTACTCAGAGCAATGCCTTCTAAATTCCTCCCAATTGCTTCTGCTATCGAACAGTTCGGTAAGGTGGAAGAAATGTCAGTCGAGGAGGTCATTGGGTCACTGAAGGCTCACGAGGAGAGATTAAAAGGAACGATAGAAACAAATCAAGGACAACTTCTATTGACTGAGGAAGAATGGAGGAAATGAGAGAGCAACGAGGGACAATTACTTCTGACTCGTGAGGAATGGTTAAAGAGGACCAATAGAAACGGGACTCGAAGTGGTGAAGAGTACCGTGTGAAAGATGGAGTTCGCGGAGTAAGGGACAAAAGCAGAGTGAGATGCTTTAAGTGTCAGGCATATGGGCATTATGTCGTAGAGTGCCGTAAGCCAAGAAGAGAAAGAGAGGTGCAAAAGGAGGCAAACTTCTCACAAATTCTTGAGGATGAGCCGGCCTTGTTGATTGCCGAGGTAGGAATAATAAAAGCAAAATCAATGTTGTTGAAGGAGGACTCGGTCATTCCAAAACTCTGTACAAACGTCGAGGGACAAAGAGACTCGCAAGTGTGGTACCTCGACAACGGGGCAAGTAATCATATGACTGGACAACGTGGAAAATTCAAAGAGCTTGATGAAAGTGTGACCGGAAGAGTGAAGTTCGGGGACGGATCTACTGTCAATATTCAAGGAAAGGGGTCGGTTGCATTCCAGTATAAAAATGGCGAGGAAAGAATTTTACAGGAGGTATATTTTATTCCTAATCTGTGTAATAACATTATAAGTCTGGGCCAATTATCGGAGGCAGGAAATAGAGTAATACTTGAGGGAGATTACTTGTGGGTCTACAAAGGCAATGGAAAGCTTCTGATGAAAGTGAAAAAAACCGAAAATCGGTTGTATAAAATTAGCCTTGAGGAGAGCAAACTCTCATGTTTACTCACGAAGTTGGAAGAGAATACATGGTTGTGGCATGCTCGGCTTGGGCATGTCAATTTTCGGGCATTAGAGCTTATGTCGAAAGAAGAAATGGCACTGGGAATTCCAGAAATGATACAACCATTGAAGAAGTGTGAAGGGTGCTTGATGTCGAAACAGTCCAGGAGGCCATTCCCGTCCCAAGCAACTTTCAACTCGAGAAAGACACTGGAGATAGTACATGCTGATATTTGTGGACCCATCATGCCAATGACACCCGGAGGTAATCGTTATTTTTTGTTATTTGTCGACGATTATAGCAGGAAGATGTGGGTGTACTTACTGAAGGAGAAGAGCAGTGCATTCGAAATGTTCAAGAAATTCAAGGCCTTGGTCGAAAATGGAGCTGAAAGAAGTATTAAAATACTGAGGACGGATCGAGGCGGGGAATTTTGTTCGAAGGAGTTCACGGAATTTTGCGAAAAGGCTGGTATCCAGAGGCACTACACAGCCCCCTACACCCCTCAACAAAATGGGATGGTTGAGCGTAGAAACCGAACTGTCGTGGCTATGACTAGAAGCATTTTGAAGGAATCAGGTCTGCCAGCGTTTATGTGGGGAGAGGCAGTGCGACATTCGATTTATGTACTAAATCGTCTACCAACTCGTATATTGAAAGGCAGAACTCTGTATGAAGTATGGTATGGTGAAAAACCAGATTTGTCACATGTAAGAATTTTTGGATGTACATCAGTCATGAAGGTCCCCTCGATACACACAAAGAAACTGGACGATCGTGGTAAGTTGGTTGTGTATCTCGGTAAGGAACCAGGTACGAAAGGAAATAGGCTGTATGATCCGAAAACAGGGGCGGTGCACGTAAGTCGAGATGTGGTGTTCCAAGAAGACAAATTCTGGTCGTGGGAACAAGAGCAAGTGAACGAGGTGAGTTTTCCCGGTAAGTACGTTGAGATGAGTTGTCCCATGGATACAGGAGATGGCACTGAAACAGAGCCTGAGCCAACACCCCTGCAGTCACCACAGTCACAGTCATCAGCTCTACAATCTTCAGGTGATGCAGTTAATTCGACGGGAGAGACAACAGATATGCCCTCTGCAGAAAGTAGTGCAGGAAGTAGTGAACCCAGACGCTACAGATCTCTAAATGAAATTTACAACGAGACGGAGGTTTTCGATATTATTGATGAACTGATGTTACTAAAGGTAAAAGGGCCAACATCCTTTAAAGAAGCAGCAGAGGAGGGAGAATGGCAGGACGCGATGAAGCAGGAATTTGATGTAATTGAGAGAAACAACACATGGATTCTTACAAACCTGCCACCCGGACACAGATCCATTGGACTGAAGTGGGTATTTAAATTGAAAAAGGATCCAGAAGGGAACATAGTGAAGCACAAGGCGCGCTTAGTCGCAAAGGGCTATGTGGAACAAAAGGGTACTGATTATGATGAGGTGTTCGCACCTGTAGCTCGTCTTGACACGATTCAATTGTTGCTAGCTCTGTCGGCAAAGGAAGGTTGGGAGGTTCACCATCTCGATGTACAATCTGCGTTTTTAAATGGTGAACTTCAAGAAGAGGTATACGTAACTCAGCCCGAGGGATTTGTGAAGGAGGGACTAGAACAAAAGGTGTACAAACTAGTTAAGGCACTATACGGACTACGTCAAGCGCCTAGGGCCTGGAATGCTAGATTGGATAAGTGTTTGAGAGAGCTAGGTTTCAAGAGATGCTTGCATGAACAGGCTGTATACACAAGATTCGACAGAGGAAATGTAGTGATAGTTGGAGTTTACGTTGATGATCTGTTAGTGACAGGCATACACAAACGTGAAATTGAGGAGTTTAAGTTACAGATGAGTGAACAGTTTGAGATGAGTAATCTGGGTTTGTTGTCGTTTTACTTGGGTATAGAAGTTAGTCAGACAGATTTGTCCACCACGTTGAAGCAATCTGCATACGCCAAAAGGCTGCTGGAAAAGACAGGTATGTTGAACTGTAACCCATGTAAATATCCTATGGAATATAAATTGCAGTTGGACAGGGACGATGGTGGTAGGCTAGTAGATGCAACTGAATATAGAGGCATCGTTGGGAGTCTGCGATATTTGACGCATACTAGGCCAGATATATCGTATGCAGTAGGTGTAGCAAGTCGTTTTATTGAAAAGCCCACTGTCAAGCATCAACAGGCAATAAAACATATACTGAGATATGTGAGGGGCACAATCGATCATGGGTTAGTGTACAAGAACGAGAGAAATGGGAAGTTTTTGATTGGCTTCTCAGATAGCGACCTAGCTGGTGATGTTGTAGACAGGAGGAGTACAGGTGGGATGTGTTTTTATCTAAATAAAAGCTTGATCTCATGGGCTTCACAAAAACAGAGAGTAGTGGCATTATCATCCTGCAAGGCAGAATACATGGCGGCTACAACCGCAGCCTGTCAAAGCATCTGGCTTCAGGGACTGTTGGAAGAAATTTCTGGGCAACGAGTTGCACCAGTCATACTTCATGTGGACAATAGATCTGCAATGGAGCTGATGAAAAATCCAGTTCAACATGAAAGAAGTAAGCATATTGATGTCCACTTTCATTTCATTCGCGAGTGCATAGAACGAGGAAAGCTGGTGGTCAAGTACGTACCTACGCACAAGCAAAGAGCAGATATTCTAACTAAGGCATTGGGAGAAGTTAAATTCGAAGAAATGAGGAAGGTGATCGGTGTCGAAAATATTGATGCGGTTGTCTGAGCTGAGGTCTGGGAACATGTTTAGATTAGGGGGGGATGTGTTGGATTTTGTTTAATCTAAACATATTCAAATAATATGTCAGTTGGTGTGGAATTAGTCACCCGCACTAGCATGATTTTAGGAGCTAAATAATAGCAGTGGAGTTGTGGAGAATCTGTTTAGAATTAGTTCCTATTTTATAGCTTTCATTTACTAGTTTTATATAAGTCTGTACACTACATTGTTTGAATAACAGAACTTCTATTTTTTCCCAGTTTACATACATAAAAGAGTGTGTGCGTGTGTTGTATTGTTACTAATATATACATATATATATATATATATAATGTACATATGAATTTAAAACCATTCAACCCTCTCAATTTTTAAGACTAACAACACACTACAAAAAAAAGGTTAATAGACATCTCACATTTTATATCGGTTGTTAATGCCTTTGATATTAAAAAATACAATAACATTATCCCGTGAAAATACGATATCTCCCTGTTTTAAAGATATCGCTTAATTTATAATCGATATCTAAAATACTCTTTTAAAAAAATTGAACTAGCGGTTGTCCAAATATTTCCCCCTTCACCAAATTTTGTTCCCACCTTCAAACTCTTAACACATATAAAAATTAAATAAAACTAAAAACTAACGCCTCTCAATTCTCTCATTCACTGACTCTATCAAGTCTCCCTCTCCGAAGAACCCTAGATCTCCCCCAACACACACACAACCACTCTAAATCTCTCGTTGATAAACACAAGTTTGAAACTTCAGAATTCTTACCGTTCGTAATACACTAGTCTTAAGACTTGAAATCTTACAAGTCGATTTCTTGAAAACTAAATCGATTTGTTTAATTAATATTTCAAATCAGTATGTTCAAAGCTCAAAACCTCGAATTGGTAAGTGGGTATGTTTGCGAAAGATCGAATTGATTTTATTTTAGTATTTTGGAGTTTTTAACTTAGAGCCCTAATTTTTTAATTCATTTTTTCTTACTTTTAGAATGTCACACCGAGAATCTATTTGGGTGACTGAGAGAAGTCTTCAATTATTTCAATTTTATATGTAATCACTAATGTTTTTAATTTTTGTATCTTTATATACATGAGAAAAAAATTGTATAAGTTTTGCTTGCAATTAGAACTTTTTAAATTTGTTTCTTCTTTTTCTTTTCAAATTTTATATACAAGGGAATTTACGCTGGTTATAAGGTTTTGTAATCTTAAGTTTGGGTAAATTTTGATATTTATTTTTGGGGTTTTGTTTAAATTGTTGCTTAGGTTTTTTATTTTTTGGTGTTGTTATAAGGTGTTTCTTACTGATTTGTTAATTTTGTAGTCTACACGTTAAACTAAAGACAACACTATAGTGGAATTCGTGAAAGAATTGTTAACCTGCTTGTGATAAAGGTTGGTTTAGAAGCTTTTAGTTGTTTGAGAGCTAAGACCTATTTCCTATAAGTTTAGTTGACAAATGACACTAATATAAGTTATACAATTTTATTTTGTGAACTATTTAACATAACTGTGATATTCATCTAGTTATGTAGCCGAGTGTTGTCGAAAGCTATGCTGGTACCCAGAAAGATTTAGCTGAGTTTGCGATTAGAGACTTGAAATAAAGGAAACATATGTGTTCACAGGGCTACCTAGAGGATGTATTGTTGATTAAGCTATCTTTTATTATGGAATTAGATGTGTTTCGGATATGGAGCAATTTTGGAAACATTTCAGCAAGAGAATGATGCTTTAATAAAGAGAATTAGAGGATGTATTGTTGATTAAGCTCCTGTAGCAGCTGTCATCCACAGGTAGATGACGCTTGCTCACAAATGTCATACTTGTTTAAGGATAAAAAGAGTTTTAAGCAATATAGCACATATTCACTCTGTGAAACCCTCAAAGAGGTATAGCTATTAATCTAAATAGTACAGGAACAGAAATAGGATAACCAGTGGACTTAACTCATTACAAAAAAATATCTAAACACAAATGCCCAAAAAACGGTTGTATTTAGTTAAATACAATTATATTCGGCTGTATTTAGTAAAACGGTTGTATATAGTAAAATGGTTGTATTTACCCGGTTCAATAGGCCCGACTAAATACAACCACGTAAATACAACTGCATTCAGTCGAATTTAAATTTGAAAATCCCGCCAATAATTTTGACTTAAATTTTCAAATTTTCTTTAAAATTTGAAAAACCCGCCAAATATGCTAAATTCGACTATATATGCTTGTTTATCAAATTCGACCACTTTTAGTAAAAAATTA
The DNA here is from genome assembly GCF_009905375.1 of Apium graveolens. Lineage (NCBI taxonomy): Eukaryota > Viridiplantae > Streptophyta > Magnoliopsida > Apiales > Apiaceae > Apium > Apium graveolens. Next base: position 275,079,654 of record NC_133655.1, read on the forward strand.
AATTCTACTGTTTTTAGTAGATTTTCAATTTCAACCATTTTGGTGGATTATTATTTGCAACAGGTTTCGGTCGAATATACATAACAAAATCCGAATAAAAAAATTCTTCTTTTGAACTACCTCTAAAGAAAAAGCCATTTCTTTTTCTTGATGCACCATATATCATAAAATAATAGAGGAAAACATATAAAACCAACTCTTGCTTTAAAATCATTAAACTGGTTAGTTATAGTTATGCCCATCTAGTTTGGTCATCTATGTTTAGTATTGGAAAGTTTGATGACCATTGGTTACATGCCCCATATAATTTAACAAAAGAGCTACATATAGCTTTCCAAAAGAGGAGCAGAATTCTAAAACCCAACAAGTCTTTCAGTTCATAAAAAGCTAAGTAGATATTACCAGGCTAATATGACAAAGCCTACTATATTAGCGCATAGTTGTGTACATCGAGGTCTTCATCTTCATTTCTGCCAGATACCTCATCTCCGTTGTTGCCTCTATTGTTCACAACCCGCTCAGCCATCACAGTTTCCTGCATACATCAACTTATTAATAACTGTAATTTCACCATATTATCGATAATCGTGTCCATTGAACCTTTCGCTCGAGCTTTATTTCCTACTTTCAATTTCAAGTTGTGCAAGTATCTTTCAATAAAATACATCCAACGCCCATTAGCTTGCCCACCCAACATACACTCGGTTGCTAAATGTAGTGGAAAATGCCCCATTTGATCAAATAAACCAGGAGTGAAGACGGTTTCAAGTTTGGACATTATCCTCACTATATACTTCTTCATTTTTTTTAAATCTGAGTACTTGAGAGTTGAAGAGCATATATCTTGAAAGAAGTTCTACAATTCAATGATAGGATCCCCTATATGCTTCGGAAGAAGGTCATGACAAACGATAGATAATAATTTTTTCATGAAGACGTGACCATCATGTGATTTCATACCACCAATACAATTTTTTGCCCAATTGAGACACCTAGATATTTTTTAGGCATAACCATCTGGAAATTTCAATGAGACAATCCACTTGAATAACTTATGAACTTGTTCCTTTGAAAGTGTATATAATGCATGTGGTTCGGTGCCATCACCTCGAATCCACAACTCACGGTGTACACCTGATTCTTGACAATCTTTTCTTCACTTTGTGTTATATTTGGTCTTCTTTGCATCACCAAGAATTGTGTAAAAATATTATCAAAGCCATTCTTTTTCGTGTGTATAATATCAATATTATGACGAAGGCTGACTGTTTCCCAACATGGAAGCTCAAAAAATGGAGAAAAATGAGTCCAATTATATTTCTCCCCATAATATATTGGTTTTTTCTTATATATCTTTCCGCCATCTAATAATTTCACTACACCATAGATTGCTTCAAGCAACCCCCAACTGTGTTGCTATAGAACCAAAAAAGTGTTGCTAAAGGTCGGAAAAGGACTAAGGCAATGTTGACTTGTAACTAGTTAGTATAGATATCTATAGCAACATAGCAACTACTCTATTACAATATACCATATTTTGTTACTATAGATCTCAATATAAACCTGTTTTGGACTCTATAGTAACATACTTATTGGATTGCAAATGATCTTATTATTTATAAAACTGATTTTCAGAATATCGGGCCCGCTTGTGAATCAAATAAAAATATTATATTTGAAGATTTGAATTTTCCAACAAAATAAAAATTAATAATCAATTAAATTCTTCTTTCATTTGATAACAATATTTTACGTTATACATCCATTACTTCCAATAATAAATAACTACCAAGATCATCACAACTAAGGTTGCATACAAATTTGTTTGATAACTTTATATTCAAAAACAAAAACATAAAATAAAACTAAATAGTGCCCAATGTCAATAATAATACTAATCCTTCTACTCTACTATTTTGCTCTGGGATATCATTTTTTGCTTAACTGCTACTTTGCCCGAGGTCTCCACTGCTTATTGATCAAGGAAGTACCACATGCCACTAGATGTATGCACAAAGCAGTAATAATGCCACTAAATGTATGCACAAAGCAGTAATAATGCCCAGAATGGGTACTCCATCTACCATGAACCAACAAAATGAGAAGTCAATAACTAACTAATAACTAATTGAATAATAAACAAGTAGTGTTAAGAACTGCTACCCAAAGCTCTTCGAGACACCTGAAAAGATATAAGTGCCAAGTCAGAATAATGACTTGCTACACTTGTTACACGTTGCAAGCAGTACATGAAATGTGTTTTTAATGTATCAACTTATCTATCTACCTATAGTTATGAAAATTTAAGGCGCTGAAATATGAATCAATGGTAGTTTTGGCTTATATATTTATTAATTGCCTGAATCTAATCTAGTCAAAACAAACACTATCAGAGCTGTTTGGCCTGTTAGAATTCAAACCCTCATATGTATAAGTAAAAGCTGGCATCTAGAATTTGCAAAATAAAAAGTCAGCTATTAAATAAGTATCCAGCTGTGTGTACCAGATAATAAGGAAGAGTACGTGAAATGTAATTGCAGCAGCACAACTATATATTTTCAGGATAAGAGTTGAATGAGGAAGAGTCCAGCAAGATGTCAAACTATTCATATTGTCTAGAAGGATGGAAGTTGCTTGTCATCTGTAAGATCTTAAATGAAGCCCTGCAAATAAGGTAGGCTGAGTTGAAGATTGCACAAAACACAGATGCAGGAACCTAGATATTGAAATTTGATATGCTTGTATTAAATGTATGTCTATGTAAGCAATTAGGTCAGCAACAATATTACTTAAGCAATTAGGTCATCATCTCAGAGCCTATAAATAAGGCATTCCTGCATTCTTGTATACAACACCAATAGTGAGGTTCACAGAGAGAAAGAAAAGAGCTGAAGCTCTTGTGAGAGGAAAAAGATTGCAGTGTGTGTAAACACTTATATATATGTATAAGTTGTATTTCTATTATTAAGAAATAAAAGTAATCTGTTATTATTGTGCTGGTGTAAAAATATTATTGAAATATTTTTTGTGTAAAGCCCATCTACGTTTTCAACAAGTGGTATCCGAGCCAGCGTTCCGTTCAAGAAAATGGCAAATATGGTGCAGCCCAACATTCCGAAGTTGACGGCGACAAATTACGGGAATTGGAGTATCCAAATGAAGGTGTTACTCGGTTCCTACGATAATTGGGATATTGTCGAAAGTGGGTTTAATGAGCCCGCAGATGCAACCGCTGAAGCAGCACTTCCAAATGCCGAGAAGACGGCGTTAAAGGAGTCCCGTAAAAAGGACAAAAAGGCGTTGTACACAATTTTTCAAGGTGTTGATGAATCTACCTTTGAAAAAATTTCAGAAGCAAAAACAGCAAAAGATGCGTGGGAGATTTTGCAGAAATCATTCCAAGGCGTGGAGAAAGTAAAAAAGGTGCGGCTCCAAGTTCTTCGTGGCGAATTCGAAAATATTAAAATGAAGGCCTCAGAAAATATTGGTGAATATGTTACTCGTTTAAAAACAGTGACAAATGAGATGAAGAGAAATGGAGAAAGTCTCGATGATGTTCGGGTCATGGAAAAATTACTCCGTTCGTTGATGAGAAAATTTGATTACGTGGTTACTTCTATCGAGGAGTCAAAAGATTTGTCCACAATTTCCATTGATGAGCTAGTTGGTTCACTTCAAGCGCATGAGCAGCGGATGAACCAGTATGATGATACAAGCCATTTAGAAAAGGCGTTGTAAAGTAAGGTGTCCATTGGTGAAAGTTCAAGCAGTAGCAGTTCTGGTCGTGGAAGAGGTGGCTTTAGAGGTGGCTACCGTGGTGGAAGAGGACGTGGAAGACAGTCCTTCAACAGAAGGCAGAACACTGAAGGTTATCGTCCATCTGGCCATGGTCAGAATTTTAGAGGACGAGGACGAGGAGGATTTAAACGAGGTGACAAGTCTCAATTTCAGTGCTATAATTGCAATAAATTTGGCCATTTCAGTTATGAATGTAGATCACCGAAAGTGGAAGAAAGAAGTCATTTTGCAGCAGCAAAAGAAGACAAAGATATTGGCACTGCTATGTTCCTCACTTATAAAGGCGACGAGGAGAGCAAGAAAAATGTTTGGTATCTTGACTCTGGTGCGAGCAACCACATGACGGGCCACAAGGATTTATTTACGGAGATAGACGAGACCATCAGCGGAGAAGTTACGTTTGGTGATTCATCGAAGATTCCAGTCAAAGGTAAAGGTACAATTACGATTGTATTGAAGAATGGTGAGAAAAAGTTTATTAATGATGTTTACCATATACCTGCTTTGAAAAGTAACATCATCAGTCTGGGCCAACTTGTGGAGAAAGGACATTATATACAGATGCAGGATAATTCTCTCGTCATCAGGAATCGGGATCAAGAATTAATTGCAGATGTGGAGATGTCAAAGAATCGTTTGTTTACACTTGATATACAGACGAAGATGCAGAGGTGTTTGAAGACGGTCATTAAAAATGACTCGTGGTTATGGCATTTAAGATATGGTCATCTTGTTTTTTCTGGTTTAAAATTATTGTCAAAGACGAAGATGGTGGACGGCTTGCCAGAAATCAATGAACCAGAAAATTTGTATGAAGCATGTGTTAAGGGGAAGCAACACAGACAAAGTTTTCCCGTTGGAAAATCATGGAGAGCCAGGAGGCCATTGGAGATAGTTCACACAGATATAGCTGGTCCATTTGATATCCCATCACTTGGAGGTAATAGGTATTACCTAACTTTTATTGATGATTTTAGCAGGAAAAGTTGGGTGTATATCATCAAAGAAAAGTCAGAAGCTCTTGATAAATTCAAGGAGTTCAAAGCACTAGCAGAAAAGCAAAGTGGTCATTATTTGAAGGTACTCAGATCAGATAGAGGAGGCGAGTATACTTCTAATCTGTTCAGAAGTTTTTGTAAAACACATGGAATCAATCATCAGTTGACAACGGCCTACACTCCTCAACAAAATGGCGTTGCAGAAAGAAAGAATCACACTATTCTTGACATGGCAAGGAGCATGGTGAAAGCAAAGCACATACCGAGAACTTTTTGGGCCGAAGCTGTTTTATGTGCAGTTTATTTGTTGAATCGCTGTCCAACAAAAAATGTCAGAAATAAAACTCCAAATGAAGCATGGAGCGGGAGCAAACCATCAGTTGGACATCTCAGAATTTTTGGGTGTATTGCTTATGCCCACGTTCCTGATCAGAAAAGAAAGAAGCTGGATGACAAAGGCGAAAAGTGTATTTTTACCGGATATGACAAAAGAAGCAAGGCGTACAGACTCTACAATCCCCTGACGAAGAAATTAATCATTTCTCGAGATGACGAGTTCGATGAATCAGATTACTGGAGATGGAGCGAGGATGAAAGAAAAGTTGCTGGTTTATTTTTCAATGGTGATGACGATGACGGTGATAACCGGAACATTGAAGATGACAGAGACGATGATCAAACTCCTCCACCAAGTCCAAATCAACAAACTTTTGGATCAACACCATCCACGGGAGGAAGCAGCAGTTCAGGGGGAGCGCCAAGGAAAATGCAGAGTTTGGATAATATATATGAAGCAACAAGTCCGGTACAAACTACCTTTGATTATTCATTGTTTTGCTTAATGGCTGAGTGTGATCCAGTTACATTTGAGGAAGCTTCTGAAGAAAGCAAATGGAATAAAGCCATGGATGAAGAAATTGGCGCAATCAAGAAAAATGATACATGGGAGCTCACAGATCTTCCAGATGGACACAAAGCAATTGGTGTCAAGTGGGTCTACAAGACAAAGATAAATCAGGATGGTGAAGTGGAAAAGCACAAGGCGAGGCTAGTGGCTAAAGGCTACAAGCAGCGATATGGCATTGACTATGATGAGGTATTTGCTCCAGTTGCAAGAGTTGATACCATAAGACTGCTTACAGCAATTGCAGCTCAAAATCAATGGAAGATTTTTCAGATGGACGTGAAGTCGGCATTTCTGAATGGTTATCTTGAAGAAGAAGTCTATATTGAGCAGCCTCCCGGATATGTTCATAAAGGCAAGGAAGATAAAGTCTATCGGCTGAGAAAAGCATTATATGGTTTGAAGCAAGCTCCGCGAGCATGGAATACAAGGGTTGATGAATATTTTCAGAAAAAAGGTTTCGTGAAGAGTCCATACGAGCATGCCCTCTATACAAAGACAAATTCAGGGGGAGATATTATGATCGTGTGCTTGTACGTGGATGACATCATCTTTACAGGAAACAACCTTGGTATGTTTGATGATTTTAAGAAAGTTATGACTAACGAATTTGAGATGACAGATATTGGTCAAATGTCATACTTTCTTGGAGTCGAGGTGAAGCAAAAGAAAGATGGGATTTTTATGTCTCAGAAAAAATATGCGGAGCAAATTTTAAAGAAGTTCAAAATGGAGGAATGCAAGCCGGTGAGCACACCAGCAGAAGCAAGCATAAAGCTCAGAATTGATTCAACGAGGGAGTCGGTAAATCCGACATTGTTCAAAAGTTTGGTCGGAAGTCTGAGGTACCTAACTTTTACTCGTCCGGATATCATGTATGCGGTTGGACTGGTTAGTAGATACATGGAGAAGCCGAAGCAAGATCACTTCATGGAAGCTAAAAGAATTTTGAGATACATTAAAGGTACACTTGATCATGGTTTATTTTACACTCATTCTCAAGATTCAAAATTAGTTGGCTACTCAGACAGTGATTATGGTGGAGATTTGGATGACGGGAAAAGCACTTCAGGTTATGCTTTTCATATTGGTTCAGCAATATTTTCGTAGTCATCAAAGAAGCAACAAACAGTTGCTCTCTCAACATGTGAGGCGGAGTATATGGCAGCAGCACCATGCGCATGTCAAGCTATGTGGCTAGGCTACATATTGGGCGAGTTAAATCTTGCAAAGGTTGATCCGGTTACTATTTATGTGGATAATAAATCCGCTATTTCACTCGCGAAAAATCCAGTATCCCACAGTCGAAGCAAGCACATTAATATTAAATATCATTTTCTTCGAGAAAAGGTAAACGATAAAATTGTGGAATTGGTGCACTGCAGAACAGAAGAAAATTTAGCCGATATTTTCACAAAGCCATTGAAGCCAGAGATATTTCTGAAAATGAAAAAGAAACTCAGAATGCAGAATCGGGTTTGAGGGGGAGTGTTAGAATTCAAACCCTCATATGTATAAGTAAAAGCTGGCATCTAGAATTTGCAAAATAAAAAGTCAGCTATTAAATAAGTATCCAGCTGTGTGTACCAGATAATAAGGAAGAGTACGTGAAATGTAATTGCAGCAGCACAACTATATATTTTCAGGATAAGAGTTGAATGAGGAAGAGTCCAGCAAGATGTCAAACTATTCATATTGTCTAGAAGGATGGAAGCTGCTTGTCATCTGTAAGATCTTAAATGAAGCCCTGCAAATAAGGTAGGCTGAGTTGAAGATTGCACAAAACACAGATGCAGGAACCTAGATATTGAAATTTGATATGCTTGTATTAAATGTATGTCTATGTAAGCAATTAGGTCAGCAACAATATTACTTAAGCAATTAGGTCATCATCTCAGAGCCTATAAATAAGGCATTCCTGCATTCTTGTATACAACACCAATAGTGAGGTTCACAGAGAGAAAGAAAAAAGCTGAAGCTCTTGTGAGAGGAAAAAGATTGCAGTGTGTGTAAACACTTGTATATATGTATAAGTTGTATTTCTATTATTAAGAAATAAAAGTAATCTGTTATTATTGTGCTGGTGTAAAAATATTATTGAAATATTTTTTGTGTAAAGCCCATCTACGTTTTCAACATGGCCACATGTTGTATGCAAAGCTAGCTTTATAGGTAGACTCTATATTGAAACAGGAACATTCATAACACCAAGTTATCACCAAGGAAAATATCTTGGCTTTATAAACCTGCTGGGCAATTGTCAAATTTAAGCAAAGTTTAAGTAGTAATATGTAACAATACAACTGGACAGGTAAGAAAACTTCAGAGATATTCTGGAGCAACAACTTGAAACATTAATCATGTCCATAATATTGACTTACATCTTAACAATACTAGTTAAATTTTCAATCTCCGGAGGAATTGGTCTGGATAGCATGCTTCTTCCCAAATCCAACACTCTGAGGAACTTCAATGCGCCATCAATACTAAGTAAGATACAAAAATTCTGTATTATATCAAACTAATAAAAAATGACTAGTCGAGGAGTAGGTCTGGAAATGTTTTTTCTTCCAATTATGTGTACATAAGAAACTTGATCTCGTTGTCCTTAATCTTAATAATGCTAAGTATGACTGTTGGTCTACTCGTTTTCATGATTCTATAGAAACCAGTAAACAAACTACTATTTGGCCTACTATTGATATTTAAAATAGGAAGTTAACACTGCTATAAATTATACAAAGCAACCTGTGTAAATACCATAGTTTTTAACTAACATAAAACAAAAGCAATGCTAAGTAGTATCCACATAATATTTTACAAAATGATTGGAACTTTCAACTTTGACATACTCAATAATATATTAATTTTACAACGGTACAAAGATGAAGTACCAAATGTTACCAATCCTAAACTTTAGTTTCTTGGTATAAGTCCAAATCAAGAAGCAAGCATTTGACTACAAGTTAAATTTTTTGTACACCAGAAGAAATACTAACATGTAAGCGAAACCATGGTCACTTACCCCAACGATGGCATTGCCATGCCCTCTGGCGTTGTGTCCTAAACCTTCCAAGGTATCATTTTCTGTGTGTTGGAGCTGCAGAAAGAATATAATTTTACAGAGAGCACTCGAGCAAATATGAAATCAGCAGATGAATTAAAAAAACATACCACCGCAAATCTATAATGACTAGAGCTCCAGCATCCATGGTCACGAGATCTTCCAGTTTCTCTATCTGTTCAATGGATATAAAACTGCTGTAAAGTTTGAACATAATAGTATCTTGCGCCTAAGAAATAAAACCGTTGTTAATTTGTCCACAAGGCTATTAATCGAAGATGATATTCATTGTCCTTAAACAGAACCAAGAAAAAGAGCATTCCAACTTGTCCTTCACACTGCAACATGGCTCCATAATTTCAAGCTTGGAAGTTATACGCACCTGAACCTTAATCTGGTATAGATAAGTAGAATTATATCTTTTAACACATCACATATACAATTGTAACAAGATATTTAAGCTTCCGCTTATATGACAACAAGTAATCTTATAAGATTTACTAGTTTTCAATTTCTGCTGTATAAGATTACAATATTAGAGATAGACAGAGAGATAGGGTGAGATATGATGAAATTATAAAAACAAAGATTGATATGTAAAAATATGGAGTGTCTCCATGGACTACATTGTGTTCTCTCTGCTTATAATTCTAACGGAGTATATACAAATATTTAAAGGATGGACCAACTATTGAGTTAGCTAAAATCATGCAACTACTTCCTGCAAATACTCTAACACCCCCACTTATTCAGAACTCTTCCTAATATTACTCAAACAAACAAATGACCTATTCTACCTGCTAGGTGGTTTACATGATTCAGCAGTAACACAAATAAATAAAACTTAATACAAATGTTATTATCTAAAAATAAGTTTTAGATTAAATTCCAACAATCTCCCCCTTAATCTAAACTTGTTTATGCAGATTCTTAACATAGCCGGTAAGGCATGCCTTGAACTAAAACAGCTTCTTCATGCCCGTATGGCAAATAAATTGATCCACCCCGTGTGGCCTTTGTGTGCCCATATGGCACCACTGATCACAGCTCCTTTTGTCTTCCTTGTTTGCCGGTCTAGCAATTTATTTCGTGCCCATATGGCATCCATTTCACAGACCTTATGGCTATTATTCACAAGCCCGTATGGCTTGTCTTTGTTGGCCCATATGGCCTCTACCTCAATTTCGGTTCATCGTCATGAGGCTGTGCTAGATTTGCTTCTTGACAGTGTTCTTTCTTTCGTCGAGGTTTGTCACACTCTCCCTCAACCATCGTCCTGAGCAACAAACGCTTCAGCTTCTTTCTCTAATTTTAACTTCTCCTGGACAGTACAAAAATAGAAAAGAATATTCGCCCCATATGCATCCCATACTGCACATGATGATACCTCCCACTTGCCTACACTGCACCTCATCATCTCAGCTCGAGATGCTTCTTGAATATCACATATTGCTTGATGTCATTGAATATGAAAAATAAAAACTTAATGCTTAATATGTATATATATATGTGTGTGTAAAAATATCAACCCACAAACCCTAGATCATGAGGCTGTGATACCATGATGAAATTATAAAAACAAAGATTGATATCTAAAAATATGGAGTGTCTCCGTGGACTACATTGTGTTCTCTCTGCTTATAATTCTAAGCGAGTACATACAAATATTTAAAGGATGGACCAACTATTGAGTTAGCTAAAATCATGCAACTACTTCCTACAAATACTCTAACACCCCCACTTATTCAGAACTCTTCCTAATATTACCGAAACAAACAAATGACCTATTCTACCTGCTACGTGGTTTACATGATGCTACGTGGTTTACATGATTCACGAGTAACACAAATAAATAAAACTTAATACAAATATTATTATCTAAAAACAAGTTTTAGATTAAATCCCAACAAGATAGAGAGAGAAAGCCATAGAGATAAAGTGCGAGAGACAGAGACATCGTGAAAGAGAATTAGCCGGTGAGAGAGATAATTCCTTAAAATAGAACCCCAATATTTTTAGAACCGTAGCTGAATTTGGAACCTTAATTTCTCGAATGCGTTATCAAATCATTTAATCAAAAATCTAATTGCCAGATTGTGTTTCTCGATTTTTTTGTCGGAAACATGAACCTGTTGCTCGTGCTCGTTAATCAATGCGGAGAGAGTGTGCGAGTGACATCGATTGTGTTTCCCCAATCCATTTTCCCATTTTCTTTTGTCTCAAAATTTCACTTCGCGCTTTGTTCAAACCCAAATTTTAGCGGCCCAGTCCCAATTTCACTAACCCAGCCCAATTTTATAATTTGTTTTTTTCTTTATATTTTTAGGTCATTTGCTTTCTTTTTAAAATTTATAAATTTTATAAATATTTAATTTTATAAATTTCTCACATTATATCTATTACGAGTAACTTATAAATTTTCAAAAATATTTCATGCTAATATTGTGTGTGTGTATATATATATATATATTAGTCACTTTAATCAAAATTTATTATTTTTATTAAATAAATTATCAAATTCTTTCATGTAATCTTAAAATCCAAAAACTCTTTTAATATTTATAAAATTTTAAATAAAAAGTTTATATGTTATTCTTTTACTTCTGAAAAATATTCCTATATTATTTTGTTCAAATCAATTAGTTTCAGAAAAAAATTTCATTTTTGTTAAAATTAAAAATTTTAACTTTTTAATTCTCCATATTATAATTATTACAATAAAACTACAAATTAGTGTGTAAAAATATAAAGTTATTAGAGGTTTGAATTAAAGCAGAATAAATATTTAAAGAAGTAATTTTATAAAAAAAATTATTTAAATTTACCAAAATAATTAATAAATAATTTTATATTTAAATAAACTATTTTCCTTGTTACAAAATGTTCGTAAGTCAATTATTTGATGTAATATTACTTTCTAAGATAAATTCATGAATTATTTATCCAAATTAAATATTTATTAAAATAAATTTTCTTTTTAGTTTAAATTTAAATTTTGTTTTATTCTTAGTCTATAACAAAACATTATTAACAACTTAGTGGCGTATGGCTACATAGTACTACCGGCATAATGTGGGTGTTATGTTAGGGTGAAAATTTCACATCTATAGTAATAAAATCTAAGGTAACACCCCTACTCAAATATTCAGTTAGTCCATATATGACATAATGTTTCATTCTCAACTCACTTTTCTATCTATTTCTATCCGAAGAGACTGCTTCTCAAGTGACATACATGACGATCGTGACACTCAACCATGTATCCCTCAAGTCGACCCTTATGAATTTAATCATCGAATTTTTCGTGCAATAAGGTTATTTTTATATCAAACTGTTCAACTACCAATCACTATGAGGAACAATATACTCAATACTGGAATAGAACTATGCTTCACCATTACAAAAAAATCTCATTACAGTCCATTCCTTTCTTTTGAGCATACCCTTTCTCTATGAACCTCGCTTTGTACCTTGTATCACCGATTGTGAAGGGGTATTCTCTCTTCTTGTACACCAACTTGAAACCAATAGAATTTTAACGTGTAGGCAATGGGATTATATCCCAAGTTTGGTTTTTTTGTAGACACTGCTCTATGTCTTCTTCCGTTGTTGCCATCCAAATCTCACTTCTACTATTATGAATAAATTCTTTGAAGGAGATATGTTCCTTATTCTCGATTGATAGTGCATATTTAATTGCATTAGCCTTCCCGTACTGTTTTAAATTAAGGCTTATCCGACCAAAGTTTTTGAACCTATTTATATGCTTGATTTGGTTTAGCAAAGCAAAAATTTCTTAGAAATGTTGTGGTTCATATGACTGCATGTTTTCTAACTAAAAAACCTTACCAGGGCTTGACATTCAGCGAATTCTCTTGAATTCCTACTCAAATTCATCATCCCCATCATCTCCTTGAACATGACTAGAACCTCGATCATCTTGAGATTCTATTTCAACCACCTACAGTACAAGAAATTCGGCTAAATTCGACCAAATTTTTTTGGTCGAATTTAGCTTTGGTCGAAAATAGCTATTTTTGACCAACCAGTTGTTGGTCGAACAAAGGCTAGTCGAAAATAAGGGGTGCGGTCGAATTAAGCTAAATTCGATCGTACTAAATTCGACCAAATAAATTCCACCAACTAAATTCGACCAACTAAATTCGACCCAAATTGGTTGCACAAACTCATCCCCAAATTTTTTTTTCAAAATTTCAAAATTTTGTAAAAATTCAATAATCCCGCCCACAAATACTAAATTCGACCAAATCTGGTCGAAATTACTATGCTAAATTTTACCAAATCTGGTCGTAATAAGTTTTCGAAGTTCGACAAAATCTGGTATAAACAAGTTTGCTAAATTCGACCAAATTTGGTAGAATTTAGTAAGTGCCAGATTTTTAAAAAACAACAGCAAAATGCAGCATAATGCATTTTGTTGCTCAATTTTTTTCTGGAATTTCTTACGAGTTTTTCCATAATGTAATATTATAAAATATTAACGGACACAATAGTAATTTTTATTTACTAATATTCAAATTACATAAATATGTAATCTAGATTTTAAAATAAAATAATTTATATCCTTTAGTAACATATTGAAAATCAAATAATATAAAATTAACTCACCCAAATGATAAATAAATATGAAAAAAATAAAAATAAACTTAAATTAGTTCACATACATGAACTAATTAATAAGTTTTACTTTACTTCTAAGTTTTAAGAAATGAATTTGCCGAAGGTGATGGCATAAACTCTCGTCGGAGGTGATGGAGTTGAACTCTCCGGAATTGTGTTGTGAAATGGTGAACTCGCCGGAATTTTTGAAATGGTGAACTCGCCGAAATTGGTGTGAATCGAATGAATTCACCGGAATTGGTTTAAATTAATTTGCCATTTGGAGAAATATAATTAGAAGAGATTTAGTGTGAGAGATGTGTGTGTGTGTAGGTATATATACTATTTGGAATATACAAAATATGGATGAGTGTGTATGTAGTTAGAGAGTAAGGTTAAATATGAGTGTAATTTTTTATAAGGGAATGAAATTGAATGAGAAATATAAAGAGAAAGAGATGAGGGTGAAAAATTGAATGATTGGGATGAAAGGATTGAGAAATAAATGAATGATAAAGATTAATTCAAGTTGGCAATCCATGTGCTTTCTTCTCAACCAATAGAAGCGTGAAAAATGGCGATTCTGAAAAGTGCTAAATTCGACCAATAATGGTCAAATTTACTTTTGGTCGAATTTAGCACCAAAATTTGACCAATTTTGGTAGAATTTAGTAACTAAATTGATATTTAAATATATTGATTTTTCACATTCACTCTTAATTTAAATATATACTTTTGTGATATGACAAAATGTTAAAAAATATTTGGTTTTCTATTTGAAACAGTCAACCAGTAGTTTAATCATCATTTATTACTAGTGTCTAACCCTATATTGATATTTTAATTTTTTTTTAAAAATATATGTATGAATAATCCAACCATACGGATGTTAAGATCTATATATATTAATGATATCACAAAATTTTTATAAAAAAATAAATTTATCTAGTTTGCTATTTTAACAGTCAACAAGTAGTCTCAACAGTATTTCTAACTAGTGTTTAATCCTAAATTAATATTTCAATTTTTTAAAAAATGTTATGAATGTTCCAACCGTACAAATGTCAATATATATATATATATATATATATATTTTGGTGATGTGACAAAAGTTTTAGAAAAAATAAATTACTTTTTCTTGTTATTTTAACAATCAACCAATAGTTTGAATAGTACTTCTAACTACTGTTTAATCACGTATTCATGTTTCAATTTTTTTTAAAATATATATGTTTAATCCAACCGTACGGATGTTAAGATTTATATATTTTAAAGATATCACAAAACTTTTAGAAAAATATAAATTTATTTAGTTTGATATTATAACAGTTAACAAGTAGTCTCACCTGTATTTCTTACTAGTGTTTAATGTTTTATTGATGTTCCGATTTAAAAAAAAATTATTTATGAATGATCTAACCGTACGGATGTCAAGATTTATATATATATATATATATATATATATATATATATATATATATATATATATCGGTGTTATGGAAAAAGTTTCAGAAAAAAATTGATTTTGCTTCTTATTTTAACAATCAACCAATAGTTTGAATAGTATTTTTTCACTAGTGTTTAGTCCCTTATTGATGTTTCAATTTTTTTAAAAAATATACAAGAATAATTCAACCCTATGGATGTTAACATCTATATATTTTAATGATATTACTATCTTTTTAGAAAAATATAATTTATTTAGTTTGTTATTTTAACAGTCAATGAGTAGTTTGACCAATATTTCTTATTAGTTTTTAATCCTATATTTTAGAAAAAAAATGATTTGGTTTGCTATTTTAATAGTTAAACAAAAGTTTGACTAGTATTTCTTACTACTGTTTAGTCCCATATTCATGTTTTATTTTCTTTTTAAATATTTATAAATGATCCAACCATACAGATGTCAAGATCGAAATATTCTGGTGATATGACAAAAAATTCAGAAAAAAAAATAATTTATTTTGTTTGTTATGTTAATAATCAACAAATAGTTTTAATAATACTTCCAACTAGTGTTTACTCTCATATTGATGTTAATATTTATGAATAATTCAACCATATGGATGTTAAGATTCATATAATTTAGTAGTATGACAAAAATTTTAGAAAAAAAATAAATGTTTTTAATTTTCTATTTTAATAGCCAATTGCTTGACCATTATTTCTTACTAATGTTTAATATATAAGTAAATTATTTTTTTATGTACACTCTTTATTTTTGACAGTCTTCTCATTCGTATTGTTGATTCACTTAAAAACATTATAAATAAATATTATAACCCTAATTCATACCATAAACTTCATGTTTAATTATGAAGCCTGTTCTTCATAATTATTTAATTAGAAGTTTTTTTATCACCATGATAACATGTTCTGTAAATTTATATTTGAGAATATGACTTCTTGATATATTAATTTTTTTTGTATTTGTTTAAACTAATTAATATTTTTTTAATTTTTTTATCAAATATAATACAAATAGAAATTCAACATACTTATATTATATGTATATATATATATATCGATATATATACATAATTAATTTTTTTTAAACAATGAAAGTGTTCTTTAGTTTAAATTTTTTCTTTACATGATCTGTACTAACTATTTAAAAAACAAAAACAATTTTTTTTAAAAAAAATGGAAATTTCAACCGATTTCGGTCGCTTTAAGCTAAATTCTACCATTTTTGGTCAAATTTAGTAAAAAAAAATTGTGCATTTTCTTTAACGACAAATTTGTTATTTCCATTCATTTTGAAAAAAAAAGCGAGAAATTTCCCGCCCAAACCATTTACTAAATTCGAACAAAATGGTCAAATTTATTTTTTAAAAATTCAAGTTATTGGTGGGAAGTTTCCCGTTTTTTTGGCAAATTACTAAATTCGATCGGAAATGGTTGAATTTATCCGTGTCCCATATAATCGACTTTCTTGTAGTGCTATGACATCGAAGTCTCAATGTCATTACCACCAATCATATTAACTTTCGGAGAAGCTAAAATAGTAGCCTCATTAAACATTACATCCATAATGATTATAATCTTAGTATGCTATATTATTAAAACCAAACATTTAAGATTTTGGTTAGTAATTAAACTGGTTTACGAGCCTGTTTATCTGAAAACTTATTTTTTCTTGCTTAGTTACCTAAATTTTTTTCCCTATTGGAATAAGTTATAAATTATAGTGAATCACTATTATAAATTATCACTGAGTGCAATAATTATACTATGAGAAGATCCTAGAATTATAGTGAATCACTGTTATAAATTGTCATTGAGTGCAACAATATATTATGAGCTGAATAATAGTTATTGAGGTAGTAATTTTTGCCTTTTAAACATTTTTCCTTACCAATGACCGATTTCGGCCTTATAACGAATGAATTGGTGGTCGCTAAATATCGTGTTTGTTGTAGTGTCATGTGTGTGTTTATTTTTATGTATAAATTATTATTTGCATAAAGTTTAGTATGTAATTCGATTGTTATCTTAATCATATTAAGATATATGTGGCAAATTCAAATAAAGATCTACAAGGCTCAACATCGATTGGATAAATATCCAACATTTTAGTTAATATGTGCGTGAACGTTTATTTTTATCATTTGTATCTATGATAATTCATATAATGACTAATATTTTTAGAATTAAATGATGTATGAGTCATTGTGAATATTGATACTATTAAGGTTGTATATTGTTATTAATTTTACTAAGCTCTATATATCAATTTTTGTAGTTATGGAATACATGTATTAAACAATGCTACGTAGAGGATTTTGACTGATTCTTTCATTTAAATTTGTTATTATTTGTTTTCAAATACAAGCAATTAAAGAATCATATATCAAATTATCATAAAAATATAGTATTACTTTTAATGTTTTTTTTTTAATTAACAATATACTTAATAACGCCTGAATAGAATTGTTCTTCACAATTAGAGAAAAAACCTTATTATAGTCCATTCCTTTGTTCTACGCATATTGCTTCGCTATCAATCTCGCCTTGTACCTTGTATCACCTAGTTTTTAGGTGTCTTCTCTCTTATTATACACCCACTTGCAACCAATAGATTTTCAACCTATAGGCAACGAGAATAAATCCCAAATTTGGTTCGGTAATAGACACTAATCCGCCTATTCTTCCATTGGTGCCAACCAAATCTCACTATTACTATTTTGAATATCTTCTTTGAAGGAGATATGTTCATTATTCTCAAATCGGAGTTCATATTCTACTTCACTAACCTTTTTATAGTTTTCAAATTAAGGCTTATCTCTTGTTTTGATCTAGCAAAGTGAAACTTTCAAATTAATGAACTCAACATACATATAAAAGCGATATTTAGTAAGCCACCAAAATACGCCACTCAATAAACAATATTAAGAAAACTAAGTATGTAGGTCTATATATGAATAAATGTATATAATCCATTTTACAATATATACAAGATGTAGTATTATAATTAGAAGAATCTTTTGCTTAAATTCAAATATTTATATTAATGAAAGATATAAAAGAACACAAGCAAAATATATTGGTCACTACTTTACCTAAATTCATAGTTATTATTTAAATATTTTTTTATTGGATTATAGAGAATGTTAAATATTTCCTAAAAATTAAGAAAATAATTTTAGTGTTAAATATGTAATTTTGTAAAATTAAATGAAAAAATATATTATATTTTAACTATATTCAATTTATGTCTTGTAAATTATTTTATGTTGGGGAAACATTTGAATTTTTTCCAAAACATGAAAAAAGAATTCATTGAAATACATTTTGTGTAAAAAAAGTTCATGTATACCTATTATTCAATAGTTGCCTTTCACTAATCTAACGGCCAGACATGAGTTCATCTAATCTAACGGTTGGAACATGAGTTCTAGATGTGTCGTCTAGGTCATTTCATTGCATATATATACACTAGTATCATTCAACACACTACAAAAAAATGGCTAAATACAACCACATAAAAAACGGTTGTATTTAGTTAAATACATCCGGATCCGGTTGTATTTAGCTAAATACAACCGGTTTTTGGATCGGTTGTATTCGCTCGAGTCATATTTAGTAAACTGGTTGTATTTAGTACTAAATACAACCGAATAATACAAGCGGCTAAATACAACCGCTTAAATATTACCGGCTAAATACAACCGCTTTCGGTCAAATTTAATTTTTTAGATAAAATTCGAATATCCCGCCCAAATATTTAAATTTAATGACAAAATTCAAAAACCCCGTCCAGTTATTAAATTCAACCGTATTTGGTCAAAAATAGGATTCTAAATACTACCGTATACGGTTGAATTCACGCACACCATTTTAAAAAAAAAACTCACCGGAAACTGGAAAATAACCGAATCCCGGTGAGCTTCCCATAATCCGGCCAGATTCCGGCAGCCCAAAACTAAACTAAATCGCCATTTTCAAGAGAAATTGAACCTGCCAAATAGTAGAGCATATCCTTTTTCCTCTTTTACGACAAATCTCACAACCCATATGAAATTACACTTTGTTGTGTCCATGTTAACTCCATCAAGTCCATGTACTTCTAACTAGTGTTTAATCCCATATTGATGATTTGATATTTTTAAAAATATTAATGAATGATCCAACCGTACGCATGTCAAGATCAGTAAATTTTAGTAATATGACAAAAATTTTAGAAAAAAAATAAATATATTTGGTTTGCTTTTTTAACAGTCAAAAAGTAGTTTTACTAGTACTTCTAACTAGTGTTTAATGCCATATTAATGATTCGATATTTTTAAAAATATTAATAAATGATCCAACCGCATGGATGTTAAGATCAGTAAATTTTAGTGATATGACAAAAAAATTAGAAAAAAATAAATATATTTGGTTTGTTTTTTTAACATTCAACTAGTAATTTGACTCGTACTTCTAACTAGTGTTTAATCCCATATTGATGATTCGATATTTTTAAAAATATTAATGAATGATCCAACCGTACGGATGTCAAGATCAGTAAATTTTAGTGATATGACAAAAATTTTAGAAAAAAATAAATATATTTGGTTTGCTTTTTTAACAGTCAAAAAGTTGTTTGACTAGTACTTCTGACTAGTGTTTAATGCCATATTGATGATTCAATATTTTTAAAAATATTAATGAATGATCCAACCGTACGGATGTCAAGATCAGTAAATTTTAGTGATATGACAAAAAATTTAGAAAGAAATAAATATATTTGGTTTGCTTTTTTAACATTCAACTAGTAATTTGACCCGTACTTCTAACTAGTGTTTAATCCCTTATTGATGATTCGATATTTTTAAAAATATTAATGAATGATCCAACCATACGGATGTCAAGATCTGTATATTTTAGTAATATGACAAAAAATTTAGAAAAAAATAAATATATTTGGTTTGCTTTTTTAACAGTCAAAAAGTAGTTTGACCAGTACTTCTAACTAGTGTTTAATCCCATATTGATGATTCGATATTTTTAAAAATATTAATGAATGATCCAACCGTACGGATGTCAAGATCAGAGTGATATGACAAATATTTTAGAAAGACATATATATATTTGGTTTATTTTTTTAACAGTCAACTAATAATTTGACCCGTAATTCTAACTAGTGTTTAATCCCATATTGATGTTTCGATATTTTTAAAAATATTAATGAATGATCCAACTGTACGGATGTCTAAATAGTTAAAATTTAAATATTCAAATTACTTACATTTTTCCGTAAAGTTTACTTTTTGACAATTTTCATATCCGTATGGTTCCATTATTATTTAAAACAAATACAAAATAAATTAAAACTCAAACTATAATTATTAATTGAACGATAAATATATAGCTACCATAATAATCTTTTTTGCAAGAACTAAAATATAAATTTCGTGTAAATTTTATTCTATATTTTTTTTCAGAAATTTTCCACCATTTTTAAAAATAATTCGACCGAAATCATTTGAATTTAGTACAAAATTCGTTGGCGGGAAAATTCGGCAAGGCTAAATTCGACCGAATACGGTTGAATTTAGGAGCACGGCTAAACTCAATCGTATACAGTTGCATATAAACACGGTTGTATTTATTCGGTTGTAATTAGTAAGGCTAAATTCGACCGAATGCGGTTGCATTTAGGAGCACGCCTAAACTTAACCATAAACGGTTGAATATAAATACGGTTGTATTTATTCGGTTGTAATTAGTACTAAATTCGACCGCGTAAATATGTCCCTATTTAGTTACGACCGCATGCGGTTGTATTTAGCCGCACCCTTAATTTCAACCGAAAACGGTTGAATTTGATGTCGGTTGTATTTGTGCGGTTGTATTTAGTCTTATTTTCTTGTAGTGTCATCTTTCGTATAAAGCAATCCATCTAAACCTAATTTATATCCCTAATCTAATTCAATCCAATCATTTTGAGCAGCAGGCAACATCTTGACCATCCCCCAAATTATTTCATCTTCATGGGTTGTAAGTTTATTTTTCAATTTCATACTATGATTTTTTCTATTTATAAGTTAAAATCATGATTATCTTTTTAGTATTGTATTTTGTTGTCATGTATTATAAGTTTATTTTCTATTTTTAAGATGTATGAATTTTACAATTTACAAGTCTTAAATCTTATAGTGAAATATAAAAGTTAGAGAAGTAAAATATTTTTCTATCAATTTTGTTATATTTCTTAAAAGTTTAAAATGTGCTCTGATCCAATTTTTTATTATTATTATAGATTTGTATCATATGTAAAATTAAGGATGAGAGAGGTTTTTATTGCCCACATTAAAATAAGGGAAAACATATAAATTTGACAGTCCTGTTATATATAATTTTATTTTATTCACTTAGACTGTCAGATGTGTTGTTCCAAATAATTAATTATGGTATATTTGTTTACTGCATGTGTTTGAGTGTAATGTAAAATGAAATTTCTTTTATGTACTACATATATGAGAAACAATTGAATGTTTTACTATAATCTATTCATGTGTAAATAATAATTACAACTTTTGATGAAGCCATGCAGAAGAAAAATACACAGCAAAAGCATTGTCTATGGAAAAGACAGCGACAAGATACAGAGCGTTTTACTGATAACGTAAGATCAAAAGCCTTCTTTCTTATAAACAACATAGTTTTCCTTTACTTTGTATATATTTGTGGAACTAAAGTTGTTGAATTATTTGTTTTTAATACTTTGCAGCCTCATTTTCTAACAAGGCTAGGGCGGTGTTTGGAATCTAAGGTGACAAAAGTTAATGGAGTGAATCAATTAGTGTTTCTTTACTGGTATATATTTCTGGCACTAAAGTTGTTGCCTTATTTTAACTGTTCTTAATTTTCCAGAGTGATATTATGAGAAGGCTGGAGCAGTCTTTGGAATCGGAGCTTGAAGATGATGAAGCTGCCCGAATTCAAAATCAATTATCTGAGGTTAGGGAAGAAGTTATACAGCTTATGATGAAGATATCCCATCGTTTACTAGCCATGTAGTAGCAAATTATGTTGGAGTGGTTTCAAGACAAACAGTTATTTATTTATATACAAACCAGTATTGTGTTTATGTGAGTTGAACTCCTCATATATTTGTGTGTGATGTCTCCAGTTGCTTTTTTCTTTTCATTATATTTGATACATCTAGTCATTCATGATTTAACATATATATGATATCAATTCATTCGCAGTCATCTCTACATGCATATGATATGTTATGTGAATTCAATTGTGTATTTTTCTTAAGACATTTAGTTTAGCTATCGAAATAAAGCTACTTAGTATATTAATCGGCAGCTTGTGTACTATGTTATACCAAATTATATTTGAGCAGTTCTAGGACAAACAGTTGTATGTTAACATGCAAAGACTTAAATTCCTCATATATACTTGTGTGTCAAATCTCTGGCTTTTTTCTATCAAATCAAGGGTTTATAGGAAAAATATGAAATTAATAAAAAAAACAATGATTCATTACAATTATGAATGAAACATACACTTACCTTTAAACTTTATTTTGCAACTACTACATCTCCTCTCCATCTCCGCTCTTGCAAACTCAGTAGACTAAAATTACAAACCAAGTCACAATCAGCAAATGAAGTACCTGCTTCTTAAATTTCTTTCCCCCATACCTTTCAAGCCTAAACCGATGCCTTCGTCTTCACCCGAATAAACCTCATTCTACATTCAACTACATTTAACTTGTTTTTGAACAGTTTTAAGGTTGTCAACACTTGGGAGAAAACCTGGTATGATAATCCTTGCATACTCGCATAAAGGGCCATCCAACCACCGGAAATAGTGATATTAATCACATAACAAAAAATGACAAATAACACTTGCACTTTTTCATGCCGTTTTAGCCACCGTCCAAGCTTCACATACATACTTCTCAGCCATCAATTTATTTTGTGAATTTTAACAAGCATGTTATATACGTATATATAATGTACATATGAGTTTATATAGATGGGAGAGAAGAAGAGGGCAAGGGTCAACAAATTTTAAGACCATTTAACACTCTGAAATTTTAAGACTAACAATAGTACCGACGGAAGGGTGCATTACGCAGCACCATAAATTCTCCTTGGTGCAACGTGAAAATAGTTAAACTAGTACCAAAGTGACAAGGAAAACAAAAATATGAATGTGAAAAGCATTTAACCATTTTATTAACCACTACAAGAAAAACAGGTATTTCGTACCCACGAATCGATAGGAAATGCCCCAAAATCGGTAGGAAATGACACATTTCCTACCGATAAGGAACGATAAGAAATTCCTAAGTGGAAAATGACATTGGTGGGAAATGAGTATATTAACAGTCAATATGGGCCCCATATGTTGATGTGGACAGCCACATGTCGAGGACCCACATACCAAGTAAGATGCCTTGTAGAAATACAAATTTGGTACTAGTGGTAGGATGGTAGGAAATAAGAGCAGTGGTAGGAAATGAGGCCACTTGGTAGGAGTTGTACCAGAAGGCGCCATGTAAACACCATTTTCTACCATCCTCGGTAGGAAATACCTTGTTGAAGATGGTAGAAAATAGCTTGAAGATGGTAGGAAATAACTTGAAAATGATGGGAAGTAGCTTGAAGATGATAGGAAATAGCTCTAATGCGATAGGAATTTCTGGCTAAGTTTTAAAAAAAAAATCATTAATTTAATATATAACATATTTCCTAAAAATATCAAAGTCTAAATCTCAAATATACAAAGAAAATCGAAAATCATACATCATAATATATAATTAATCTAACAACTGTCATTTTATTTAAAATTATATACCATACAAATGTATTAAAATTACAAATATTACATGAAAATAAAAATTGTGTTAAACTCCAAAACTAATCACCCCAAAATGGGTCATCATGGTTTAATCCTTCATCAACCTACAAAATTACTTTTTCCATTTCTTTATCTTCAATCCATAAATTTCGGTTTGCTTGTATCAGGTCTTATAAATTTACATAAGAAGTAAACAAATAAAAATTAGTATCAACGAATAAAAAACTAATACATAAATAACCTATTCAAAGAAACTAAAATAAGTATATGATAATATGAAAACAATTGATATGAAGGAGGTTAGGTGATTAAATTTGATTAAGAGATGTATGTAAATTGAAATTTTAGTGAAGTGAGATAAGTGAAAATAGTTGATGAAAGAGGAGAGATGAAGATGAAATGAGGTTAAAAAGAGAAAGGATAGAAGAAGTAGAGGATGAGTGGTGTATCTTGGGAAGGAACCTAGAATAAAAGGTAGCAGACGATACGATCCAAAGACCGGAAGCTTACATGTTAGCAGAGGTGTTGTGGTTCAAGAAGGTGACACGAGGGTGTGGGAACAAAACAGAGGTGTTGAGGTTTCTTTCCTGGGCAGTACATCAAAATGGGAGAACAAAAGAATGTGACCAAAGCAGTGTAAAATTAAACTCAAAATAACTACTAAACTACCCGGTGTTTATATGAAACGAAGAAACAAAATTATTTCATTCACTTAAAAAAAACCTTCCTGAGATTACATTACATGAGATATATGAAAAATGCCCATAACGTGGCTGCACAGAATGTGGAAACTAACTACTAAGACTCGTAACAAATTGCCACTACTTTTATTATCTGATCCTACAATTTCTCCAACGTTCAATGACTTAGTCCAGCTGCTGACTATTCGAAATAAAGCATCTAAATTAATTATTCATTACAATGTTTAGATTAAATTCAACACATTCCTCCTTAATCTAAACATGCTTTCCCAGATTCTTGATTCCCAGAAGCTCTCTCATTTTTTCAAACTTGGCCGTATACATAGCTTTAGTGAGAACATCTGCCCTTTGTTCATCTGAACTAACATTCTTAATAACGATGTCTCCACGCTCCACACAATCACGTATGAAGTGATATCTAATGTCTATATGCTTGCTACGTCCGTGGAAAACAAGATTTTTTGCCAGATCCATTGCAGACTTATTATCCAGATACAAAGTAACTGGTCCAGTACAACCATCAGCAATCTTACTTAGTAACTTTTGAAGCCATATTCCTTGACAAGCTGCTGCAGTAGCAGCTATAAATTCTGCCTCACATGTTGACAAAGCCACGCAACGCTGCTTCTGAGAGACCCAGGTTATTAAGCTTTCACTTAGATAAAATGTCATCCCTCCGGTACTCTTCCAGTCATCACAGTTGCCACCAAAGTCACTATCAGAATATCCTGACAACATATGGTTACATGAACTCCTCGAGTAAACTAAGCCATACTCCATTGTTCCTTTTATATACCTCAGAACACGCTTAATAGCATTTAGATGCATAACCGTCAACCTCTCCATGAATCGACTTAGAACACCAACAGTATACGAGATATCTGGTCTTGTATGAACCAGGTATCTTAATCCCCCAATCAGGCTCTTATATTGCGTGGAATCAACTGCCTTACCAGTGACATCTTTATGCAGTTGAGTTTTTGGTTCCATGGGATACACTACTGCATTGCAGTCAGACATACCTGTTGTTTCCAGAATTTTCTTGGCATACGCAGTTTGCCTTAGCTCAATATAATTTCTCTTTTGATCGACCTCTATGAGAAGATAAGAAGAAAGTTTTCCTAGGTCACTCATGTCGAATTCACAGCTCATTTGCTCCTTGCACTTTATGATATTGGCAACACTTGTTCCTGTCACTAGTAAATCATCAACGTAAACACCGACAATTAAAGACTCATTACCTTCTCGTTTGGTGTACACTGCATGCTCGTATGGACATTTCTCAAAGCCAAGTTTTTCCAGAACTTTTCTCAGTCGTGCATACTAAGCCCCAGGGGCTTGTCTCAAACCATACAGAGCCTTTAATAATTTATACACCTTATACTCTTGATTTTCTTTCACAAATCCTTCGGGTTGCACAACATAAACTTCCTCCAGAATTTCACCATTTAAGAAGGCTGATTTTACATCCAAGTGATGTACCTCCCAGCCATTTTTAGCCGACAAAGCTAGTAATAATCGGACAGTCTCTAGGTGAGTCACTGGAGCAAAAGCTTCTTCAAAATCAACACCCTGCCTTCGCACGTACCCCTTCGCCACAAGCCTCGCCTTGTACTTTATTATTTCATCATTAGTATCTTTCTTTACTTTAAAAACCCATTTGAGGCCAATTGCCTTTTGACCCGCTGGTAGGTCTGTCAATTGCCAAGTATTATTTCTTTCAATGGCTTGCAGCTCAACCTCCATAGCTTTTTTCCATTCATTTTCATGCACTGCTTGTTCGAATGTACTGGGTTCTTCAACACTGTGCAACAACAAGTCGTCAGCAAGCTCAACCTCTTCCGTAATATCATATATATCCCTGAGTAACTTAAATTTCTTTGGCTCACTACTACTCATAGTTGAAGTAGAATTCTCAGTTGACGTTGGACTTTGTTCATTGCTCGCATATATTTCAGATTCAGTACTTGTATGAGGCCCAGGTGATGTTTCATTTTGTGACTGCATAGACGTTGTAGATTGTGTAGTTGAATTCTCGGTTTCTTCATTTCCCAGTTCACCATGTGTCTGTCCAATGACTGTGAATATCCCAGATGGTATCTTAACTCCAACTTCATTACTGGTTTGTTGTTCCCACCTCCAAAATTCATCCTCGCGAAATACGATATCACGACTTATGTGCACTTTCTTTTGTCTAGGGTCGTACAATCTGCTGGCTTTTGTCCCCGTTTCTTTTCCCAAATACACCACCTGTAGACTTCGATCATCTAACTTCTGAGTATGCACCGAAGGCACCTTCATGTAGGCCACGCATCCAAACACTCTTATGTGTCCCAAATCTGGCTTGTTCCCTGTCCAGGCTTCGTACAGAGTTTTCCCTCGTAGTACCCGAGTTGGAAGGCGATTAAGTACATAAACTGATTGCCTTACGGCCTCGCCCCACACAAAAGGTGGCCTATTTGACCCTTTCAAAAAACTTCGAGTCATTTCAGTATCCGTCCTGTTTCGACGCTCAACCACCCCATTTTGTTGTGGGGTCTAGGGTGCTGTCAGGTGCCTTTGAATACCAGCATCCTCACAAAAAGCTGTAAATTCTTTTGAGAAAAATTCTCCTCCCCAATCCGTTCGGAAAATTCTGATTCTCTCTTCTCTACCATTTTCAACTAATTCTTTAAACCTATTGAAAGCACCAAACGCCTCATCCTTTGCTTTTAACATGTAGACCCACATTTTTCAGCTATAATCATCCACTAATAACAAAAAATACTTGTTCCCAGCAGGTGTTAGTGGTGAAATTGGCCCACATAAGTCTCCATGTACTAGTTCCAAGGCTCGAGTTGCGTTGAAATTCGCTGAAGAGGGAAACAGTTTTCGTGACTGCTTTGACATTAAGCAACCATCACACTGCTTGTTCGGTTGCACCAACTTAGGAATCCCATATGCCATTTCTTCCTTTGATAATAATTTCAGTGCCTGGAAATTAACATGTCCGAGACGGGCATGCCATAACCAGGTTTCCTCATCCCCTTTTGTTGATAGACAAAGTGGCGTGTTATCCTCGAGACTAATTTTGTATAGTCTATTTTCGGATCGTCTCACTTTCATCAGTAATCTATCCTTTTCATCATAAACCCATAGATACTCACCACTCAATATTACCTTATTACCAGATTTAGATAGTTGTCCGAGACTTATTATGTTGTTGCATAAATTGGGTATGAAATACACTCCTCTGATTAACTTTGTTTCACCATTCTTACATTTGAAAGCAACAGTGCCTTTCCCTTTAATGCTAACAGTCGAGCCATCACCAAACTTTACACTCCCCATCACTTGTTCATCCAAATCTATAAACTTTCCGCGCTGGCCGTTCATATGATTGCTCGCTCCATTGTCCAAATACCATATTTGTGATTCTGCCTTTCTTTCAGTGCATGTTCTCAGTGTTGGAGCCATATTTTCTTCATTTAAAAATACAGCATTACCATCTTCCTTGCCTGTTTCTACAAACAACAGTGTAGGTTCATCTTCTTTAGTCTCAGAGCAATTTACCTCCTTTTATAAATCTCTTTCTCGACATGGTTTTCGACATTCAATCGCAAAATGCCCATAATTTTGGCAGTTGAAACATCTGACCTTACTCTTGTCTCGTGCAATGACTCTGCCTCGATATCTTTGCTGGTTTAGTTCTGTTCCTCCCCGGTTTGATCGTTTAATCCATTCATCTCTGGTAAGTAGTAACTTACCCTCTTCCTTTTCCTTTTTCAGCCACTCCTCTTCAGTCAGGAGCAACTGGCTCCTGCTGTTTTTGACCTGCCCTTTAAGTCGCTCCTCATGAGCTTTTAAAGACCCAACCGTTTCTTCAATTGTCATTGTTTTAAGATTTCCAAACTGTTCGATAGTAGATGCAATCTGCAGAAATTTTAGTGGCACAGCTCGAAGAATTTTCTTTACTACATACGCCTCATCAACTGTTTCTCCCAATGCTCTAATATTTGTCACCAGGCCAGTAATTTTCAGGCAGAAGTCATCCAGAGAGTCGGTATCTTTCATGCACATCGACTCGAACTCGGCCTTCAATGTCTGAATCTTTGCCATCTTGACACGTTCTGCACCTTGGCACATCACTTTGATAGCCTCCCAGGCTTCCTTCGCAGTTCCTTTATCTGCTAAAGACAAAAGTATGTCTTCTGAAATATTCTGATAGATCGCAGCCATAACAATCTTGTCTGTCTTCTCCTCGGCCTCGGTCTTTTTTGAATCTTTGCGCATCACCGCTTCCCATACGCCGTGTGCCTGCATATATATCTTCATCCGTAGGGCCCATGCGGTGTAGTTCCCTCTGATTCACATAGGATAGCTCAAACTCACTCCACCTTCCTTGATCTTCCCTGGTTCCATCGTTGCCACTCTTGGCATGTATTTGGGCATCAACTAAATTGCCTTGCTCTGATACCAGGTGTAAAATCAAACTCAAAATAACTACTAAACTACCCGGTGTTTATATGAAACGAAGAAACAAAATTATTTCATTCACTTAAAAAACACCTTCCTGAGATTACATTACATGAGATATATGAAAAATGCCCATAACGTGGCTGCACAGAATGTGGAAACTAACTACTAAGACTCCTAACAAATTGCCACTACTTTTATTATCTGATCCTACAATTTCTCCAACGTTCAATGACTTAGTACAACTGCTGACTATTCAAAATAAAGCATCTAAATTAATTATTCATTACAATGTTTAGATTAAATTCAACAAGCAGAAGATGCGGAAATTGAGTCACCAACTCCGTTACAGACACCACCCACGCAGTCGTCTTCTGTGTTTTTAACGACACCCACAATAACTGTTACACCAGAAGGAACTAGTGGCACATCTTCTGCACAAACCAGTGAACCAAGGTGCTTCAGGTCACTTGAAGAGATTTAAAATGAAACTGAAATCATCGATATGATTGACGATTTGATGCTTTTGAAAATTGAGGGGCCAACTTCATTTGGTAAAGCTTCCGATGAGTAGGAGTGGCAAGATGCAATGCAAGTTGAATTTGACCCAATTGAGAAAAAAGAAATATGGACGTTGACAGATTTGCCACATGGACACAAACCGATAGGTTTGAAATGGTTCTATAAATAGAAGAAGGATCGCGAAGGAAATATGGTGAAACATAAAGCACGTCTTGTAGCAAAGGGATACGTTCAAAGAAAGGGAATATAGTATGATGAAGTATTTTCCCCAGTAGCTCGCTTGGACACAGTACGCTTACTATTGGCTCTATCGGCTAAGGAAGGTTGGGAGGTTCACCATCTAGATGTTAAAGCTGCATTCTTGAACAGTGAGCTCAATGAAGAGGTGTACGTCACTCAACAAGAAGGCTTTGTAAAGGTAGGACAAGAAAGTAAAGTTTTAAACTCTCAAAGGCTTTATACGGACTACGACATGAACCTAGAGCATGGAATGTGAAGCTAGACAAGTGTATGAAGGAGTTGGGGTTTACCAGGTGCTTACACGAACATGTAGTATACACAAAGATCATTGCGAATAAAATTGTAGTTGTGGGAATCTATGTCCATGATTTACTCATAACTGGATCGAATAAAAAGCAGGTGTAGGAATTCAAATTGCAGATGAATGAGAATTTTGAAATTAATAACTAGGGTCTACTTTAATTTTACTTGGGTATAGAGGTGAATCAAGGAGACTTATTTACGGTACTAAAACAATCCGCTTATGCAAGAAAACTACTGGAAAAGGCTTGAATGATGAATAATAATTAATCCAAATTTCCTATGGAACACAAGTTGCATCTCGATAAGGATGAAGGACGTCAAACAGTTGATGCCACTGAGTACAGGTGTATTGTTGGGAGCTTTCGATATTTAACTCGTACTCGTCCAGACATCTCATTTGTTGTGGGGGTTGTAAGCCGGTTTATGGAGAAACCCACAACGAAGCATCAACAGGCAGTAAAACATATTTTGAGGTATGTGAGAGGCACTGTGGACTATGGTTTAATGTACTTAAAGGAAGAGGAAAAGGAGACATTATCTGGGTTTATAGACAGAAATCTTGCAGGGGATGTTGCTGATAGATTAAGCATCGGTGGGATGTGCTTCTACGTGAATAAAAACTTAATCTCCTGGGCATCATAGAAGCAAAGAATAGTGGCACTGTCATCCTTCGAAGCAGAATATATGGCAATGACTATAGTAGCAAGTCATAGTATATGGCCTCAAGGATTACTCAAAGAAATTAGTGGAAAGCGAGTTGGACCTGTGGTACTTCATGTGGATAATAAGTCAGCCATTGAGTTGATGAAAAATCATATCAACCATGGTCGAAGCAAACATAAAGATGTATGTTTCCACTTCATTCGTGAGTGTATCGCGGGGAAAGTTAGTAGTCGAGTACGTGACTACACAGGAGCAGCGGGCGGACATTTTAACTAAAGCATTAGGAAGAGTAAAGTTTGAAGAAATGAGAAAGATTATTGGGGTTGAGGATTTGTCTGCAATTTTAGTAACAGGGTGAGCTAGAAACATATTTAAATTAGGGGGGAATATTTTGGATTTAATCTAAACATATTTTCATATTTATTTCTTATTTATTTAGTTTATCAAATGTAGTTGTTGTCATGCGAGTCCAGGGACCGAGTCTTCTGGTACAACGTGAGCATAGGAGCTGAATAAAAGAGTAGTAGAGGTGATGTAGCAGTCTCATAAAATAGTGAGTATCAAGTGGTTTCATTTACAAAGGCCGCTTTATGTTAAAGATGTTGAATAGTGTATATATATGCAATGAGACCTAGCGGACACATCTAGAACTCATGTCTGGCCATTAGATTAGATGAACTCATGTATGGCCCTTATATTAGTGAAGGGCAGCTATATAATAATACCTATATTTAAATTTTTTACACAAAATGTATTTCAAATGAATTCTTTTTTCATGTTTTGGAAAAATTTCAAATATTTCTTGCAACATAGATAATTTTACAAGACAAAAATTTAATAGAGTTAAAATATAATATAATTTTTCATTTAATTTTACAAAGTTATATATTTTATAGTAAAATTATTTTCTTAATTTTTAGGAAATACTTCACATACGCTATAACCCAATAAAAAATATATACAAAATGAATCATGAATTTAGGCAAACTAAGACCAATAAATTTTGCTTGTGTTCTTTTTTATCTTTCATTAATATAACTATTTGAATTCACGCAAAAGATTCTTTTAATTATGATACTACATCTTCAATAAATTTTAATATTTAGTTTTCTTAATATTGTTTATTGAGTGCCATATTTGGTGGCTTACTAAATATCACTTTTATATGTATATATGTCCATAAATTGATCGTATTTAGTTTTATATGATGAGAAACTGTCGTATTTAGCTAAATGTGACTGAATTTGTAATCGTTGTATTTAGCCATTTTTCTTATAGTGACAAGTCAGTGAATTTCAAAAAATAGCCTCTTCATTATTTTTAGTGAAGTTAAGACCGTGGATATTTTAACCATGGTGGATTAACCGAGATATACTTGGTCTGTTTTTATGATAATTAGACACTTTAAAAGTATTTTGATAAATTGACTCACTGAAAGAAATATTAAAAGCTTTTAAAAAATAAACAACTTGGAGGAATTTTAAAATAGAAGAATGTATTTTAATTAGAATATTTTTATAATTAACAAGCTCTTAAACCATCTCAATTACTAACCAAAAATTTTAAGGTTTGGCTTTAATAATATAGCATACTAAGTTAATAATTTGTACATGTGTTATGTTTAATGAGGCTACTATAGTAGCTTCTTGAAAGCTAGTATGATTGGTGGTAAAGATATTGAGAATTATATGTTTTCGGTGGTTGAAATATAATCTCAAGACGTGAAAATCGTGGAACTCTTTATGGTGATGAAGATGATGAGTTTGAGTATGAAATTTTTCCATATAAAAATATATATGGAGGCACATGAATAATAGCAGTTTAAGGAAATTTTCACTTCGGTAGATTAAAAAAAAAGTTTCACTTTACTAGATCAAAACAAGCCAACAAAGCAATTCAAAAAACTCTGAAAAGGTTATTACAGTAGATTATGCACTCTCAGTGAAGAATTAGAGCATATATCCTTCAAAGAAGCAATTCAAAATAGTAATAGTGAGATTTGGTTGGCACCGATCACTACACCAAAATCTCATTCACACAACTGTCATGAGACAACGGTTCAAAATATACCCGTTGTCCCAAAAAATCAAACCACGGGGTTTTCTTCGCTATGAAAAAACAGTTGTCTTGATTTCCATCCGACAACGTTTATAGAGGTTTTTGCACACTATTGTCTAAGCTTTTCGATTTGACTTATTTAGACAACTGTGATTTCATGGACTGTTGTTTATGACTATTTTAAACAAGCGTGAACCAATGTTGTATGTCCAAAAACTCATTCTATCTTAAGACAACTGTTATTTTACGAGCTGTTGTTTGTAACCCTTTTACATAATGTTGCATGCATGTTGTATGTACAAAAATTCATTCCATCTTAAGACAACAGTTTTTGACAAGTCTGTTGTCTAATTTAGACAATGGTTTACTAAAACTGATATCTTAGACTCTATCAAACAATAGATTTAAAATACCATTGTAGAAAGCAAAGTTCATAGACAATGGTTATTAACATTATGGGATAATAGAGGTTCATACAACAGTTTACTGATTAGCAAAAGAAACCGTTGTCTATACAGCAAAGATGGAAAAAAAAATTGACTTGCACATATTACAAAGGTCCAACCAACAACAAAGTAGAGATCCTCAATCAAAATTGAAAGCCATTCCTCAAAATTGGCAAACCATACACTTTCAATTAAACAAGACAGAGATTTCAAATTACATTGTTCCATATATACAAGACAGAGTTGTTTAGTAGTGAATATTACAATGAAAATGGAAACACAATCCTTGTTTACTGCCTTTGGTAACATGCATGCTGCTTAGCCATAATTTTGCACGCCTTGACAACCGCCGTATGCTGGTAATTCTGCATAAACACAAAAACAAGTGATCAACATTAATTTGCACAAGTTTGATGTGGAAAATTTTATAATTTATCCTCTGCAGTAGATAACATATCTCCAAGCCCTGTTTCTGCAGTAGAAGCTAGCCATACTTGTATGTCCGCCGAATGATTATTTTTGCTATGATAAAATCATCATCTATTATAAGAAGAGCATCAACCAGCAGCATTCACAAATTGAAAACTCAGTCAACTAGATGATGATTTTATCACGGCAAAAGTAATCTCATCAAGGGGTTCACGAGCAGTACACATGGATAATGGGAGCTTCACCTACAAAAAGAATAAAGTGAGCGGTACATGGACTCAAGTATCTATAAATAATTATATATATTACCACTATGGAAGTTGAATCCATTCTTCTTCCTCTCGCATATAGCTAGTATTTTCATCGTCCAGTTCATCAACATTCGGGAACACGGGCAACTGCAGCTCATTCTCAAGTTCTATTTCTACAGAGCCTTCATTTTCATCATCACAGTGGTCATAAAAGTTCTTTTCCGGGACTTTCAACACCACAGACCAAAATTTTTCAAGAGTATCATCAATGTAGCAAACTTGCTTAACATGTTTCCCTAGAACAAAAGGATCATTTGAAAATCCTAATTTATTTAAATTAACCAATGTATATCCCAACTCATCAACCTTAACCCCTTTGTTCATATCTACCCAATTGCAACGAAATATAGGGACTCTAAAATTATTATAGTCTAGCTCCCATATACTTGTTATAACTCCATAATAGGTATGTGAAGTATGTTCAACAGATTTAAATTTTTCGGAAGGCATTAATGTATCTGCAACAACACAAACACCACTACACTGTACTTGTCTATTATTATCACGCTCCTTGGTGCTATAAATAACCCCGCTGATTTTATAACCACTAAACGTAGGAACATTCTTGTTAGGCCCTTCTGCCATCCACCTTATATCATCACCTATGCTATTATGGTCATGGAGCAATTCCGTCTCAATCTGTACAATAAAAAAAAAATTAAACAATTTTTTTAGGTCTGTGTTTTTATTTTTTATTGGATGTCTTCGACTTCTTATATTACTTGTCTGTATTGTTTTTAATCAGGACTACGTAACAAGGTAATAAACACATAAATAAAACTTACCTTTTTCCTGAACCATTCGGGGAATTGTTCATTCTGCTTGGTTTTTAGCCACACCTCGTCATTTTCATGCTGCTGGTATCTTAGCATTAAAGATGCCATATGTTCACTACAAGTAAAATCAATTGCTTCAATATATTTACCGAATTGCAGATAATGAGAAAATAACAAAATGCACACACACACACACATATGTTAGTAACTTACTCAAAATATTGCCTCATGTGATTGCTATTTTGCAGAACACATAAGTGTGCTAGATGCAATTCCTCTTTGCTTGGCTTGATCATTGTCGCACCAGATAAAGGTTTGCTTATTGCATTTTGCTCATGCCTATCATTTTTTGGCAAACCTATGGTAGCTTCTTCAAAATTGACCAAACGTTCAACGGCCTCTTCGGCAACATATGCCTCGGCAATACAACCTTCGGGATGAGCAGCATTTCGAACATATACTTTAAACGCCTTCATATATCTCTCAAAAGGATACATCCAACGTAGAAAGATTGGCCCGCAAAGCTTAACCTCTCTCACAAGATGAATTGAGAGATGGATCATGACATCGAAGAACGAAGGGGGAAAGTGTTTTTCCAGCTGGCATAATGTTTCCACCAACTGAGATTGCATATTTTTCAATTTATCTACATCGATGACTTTGCTGCAAATTGCCTTGAAGAAAAGGCAAAACCTTATTATTGTGCACCTGACTTTTTTGTGCAGTACCGACCGAATCGCAATTGGAAGCAAATGATGCAATATTGTGTGGCAATCATGAGATTTCATTCCAACAAGCCGAAGTTTTTCCATATTTACAAGATTCTTGATATTTGAACAAAATCCATCCGGTAACTTCATTTGAAGAAATGATGAGCAAGGGGACTCCTTCTTGGTATCAAGGGGAAATACCATAAGACCTTAGCAGGGACTCCTTCTTGTTCTTCTCCTTTCTTATTCAGTTTCCATCTAGAGGCCTTACATATGCGACAAGTAGTCTCATCTTCATCTTGTGGCCCACGATATAGTAGACAATTATTCGGGCATGCGTGTATCTTATCATAACCCATTCCTAATGCACATAAGGTTTTCTTCGCTTCATTGAAAGAAGAAGGGACATTGTTGCCTTCTGGTAGCAAAGACCCAATCAATAATAGAACATCAGAAAAACATGAATCCGACATACCATGCTTCACTTTCAAGTTGAATAACTTAACCAAAGCTTTCATCTTAGTGTAATTCTCACAACCAGGATAAAGAGGTTCATGCTCACCTTTCACATGGTTGATGAAATCTGAAGAATCTGAAGAAAGAACATCATCATCGTCAGCTTCACCCATTCTTGTGCAGAATTGGTAATTAGAAGATACCGAGTTGTCACTTTCATCCAATACAGGACTTTCTACAATATTTGGCTCCCCGTGCCATATCCAGCGAGTATACGTTTCATCAATACCATTTTGAAACAGATGGTTTTTAACAATCCGAGCTTTCCAAGATTTGCTATGTGCGCACTTTAAGCATGGACAACTTATTTTGTCTTCGTTATATCCATTCTCAAAGGCAAACATAAGTAAATCGTCCACTCCATTCTCAAACTCTCTTGTTCTTCTATCAGCTTTTAACCATGACCTATCCATATTTTGATATAAAACAAGCTACAAAAAGAAAGTGACATGATGGTCAAAAACAGAGCATATACTATTAAGCTTATGACTAACTACCAAAACAATTACAAACCCAAATTCCCAAATAACCAAAACTATTAAGCTTATGACTAACTACCAAACCAAAACAATCAGCAACAACTACATAATCTATTAGCAATTAGTAACTAATTAAGCTTATCACAAACCCAAATTCCCAATGTGCATCACTTCAAACAATTAATTGCAAAGGTGAGCTTGTGTTAGAGCTTAAACCACTGAAACAATGGAGGAACCCTAAAACACTAAAAAGATAATTTAGGTTACGGATTTACCTAAAATGGAGCCGCCACGAATCACGATGGAGAGTACAGGAGGGGATAAGATGAGGAGTAATGAATGACCTAATTTTGACTTCAATTATTATGTTCTCATTCAGACATAACAAAGCTCAATGATTGGGTTGTTAAAATTTTAAATAATCCTTAAATTATGTCCAAATAAAAATCCACTTATGGATAGTCATTTACAAAATTTATCGATGTTAATATCGACTTATTGTAGTCATGTACAAATTTTATCGGAAAATAATCAACTCTTCTTGTTCGTCTTTTTAACAGAAATCCGGTAAAAGCTGTAGTCCCTGACACGGGTACTACTACCCAGTTGACTTAATTAATTTCTGAAATGGATTTGTCAACGATCCAACCGTACGGATGTTAATATCGACTTAGTGTAGTCATGTACAGATTTTATCGGAAAATAATCAACTCTTCTTGTTCGTCTTTTTAACAGAAATCCGGTAAAAGCTGTAGTCCCTGACACGGGTACTACTACCCAGTTGACTTAATTAATTTCTGAAATGGATTTGTCAACGATCCAACCGTACGGATGTTAATATCGACTTAGTGTAGTCATGTACAGATTTTATCGGAAAATAATCAACTCTTCTTGTTCGTCTTTTTAACAGAAATCCGGTAAAAGCTGTAGTCCCTGACACGGGTACTACTACCCAGTTGACTTAATTAATTTCTGAAATGGATTTGTCAACGATCCAACCGTACGGATGTTAATATCGACTTAGTGTAGTCATGTACAGATTTTATCGGAAAATAATCAACTCTTCTTGTTCATCTTTTTAACAGAAATCCGGTAAAAGCTGTAGTCCCTGACACGGGTACTACTACCCAGTTGACTTAATTAATTTATAAAATGGATTTGTCAACGATCCAACCGTACGGATGTTAATATCGACTTAGTGTAGTCATGTACAGATTTTATCGGAAAATAATCAACTCTTCTTGTTCGTCTTTTTAACAGAAATCCGGTAAAAGCTGTAGTCCCTGACACGGGTACTACTACCCAGTTGACTTAATTAATTTCTGAAATGGATTTGTCAACGATCCAACCGTACGGATGTTAATATCGACTTATTGTAGTCATGTACAAATTTTATCGGAAAATAATCAACTCTTCTTGTTCGTCTTTTTAACAGAAATCCGGTAAAAGCTGTAGTCCCTGACACGGGTACTACTACCCAGTTGACTTAATTAATTTCTGAAATGGATTTGTCAAAGATCCAACTGTACGGATGTTAATATCGACTTAGTGTAGTCATGTACAGATTTTATCGGAAAATATAAGATGTTTAAAATAAAGTCATCTTTTTAACGAAACACTGAACCGAATAAAAATCTTCTAATCGAAATTATTAACTAAACAATTGTAACAAAGTATGTCTAACAACAGTTTTTCAGACAAGATAATTTAATTTTTAAAAATTAAAATATATTAAAAGACATTACATACCGTTAGATTGAGGTACTATCTCAAATCAGCACCGTTCATTTGATTTTTCATTTCCCCCCAATCAAAAATTGTCTCCCACCTTGGCTTCGCGGTGTTTACTTTACCAGTTTACATTCACAATTTCATTTTTCATTTTCATTTTATCACACGCGACAACGGCGATCACAGGCGACAACGGCGATTACTCAACCTAGCATCACACGCGACAAGGGCGATTACTCAACCGTTTAATCACTGGTATGGGCTTAAACCCTAGAACCCTAGCGTCCCTGATTTTATCTTTTGTATTTGGGGTTTTTTCATCTTATGTATTTAGGGGTTGTAGAGTATATGATATTTTGGGTATCTTCATTCCGATTATATGCGTCCTTTGCATGCATTTTGTCACTCACTCTTGATTTTGAGTCCCTGATTTTATGTATTTAGGGGTTTTGGGTTTCTATTTTGAATATATGATGGTTGTGGGTTTCGATTTTGAGTCCCTGATTTCATGTGTTCTATGTTTCACTCTAGATTTTAGTGTTCCTCTAAATACACTCTGCATATACACTCAGCATCCCTGATTTTAGTGTTTCACTATGCTTGATTTTAATGTTTCACTTAAGATTTTGTGGATTTTGATCCACATTGCCTCTGTTTGATTCACGGAACACATAAACACATTGCCTCTGTTTGAGTATATATGTTTCGTGCATATATGCGAAGTCCTTTTAGATATATGACAGCTCATTTTACATGTTCTATAATATGTGACTCTGAAATTTGGTTTTTCTTCCATATACATTTGATACATGTGTTTTAAACTTTAGTTTTTGTTTGGTGTATAGATAATGGCCACTCCGAAAAAGAAAAGTGAGTCAAAGAAGACAGAATTGAACACAAGAAAGTCACCGAGAACAGGGCCAAAGAAGAAAGAGCTTAAAAGGTCCAGGTCTTCATCCCACCCAACTACCATGAATGTGATCAGGGCTTTACGAAAGACCAGGTCCTTAAACAACCAGACCCCTGCTATGACCCCCACCCCATCCACTTCTTCCCCAAAGTCTGTGAAGAAGAAGCCTATATCTGAAATCTTACAGAAAAAATAAGTGTTGAAATCTTACAATAAGATGACCAACATGATCAAGTTCGTAGATCCCACCACAATTGGTGCCATTGGCTGTGGTAATGCAGGGCAGAGGTCGCGTGCACTCGCTGCACGATTTAAGAATGCTAAGAAAGGGCAATACTTTCTTATGCCTTACAATGACGTGTAAGTTTTAATCCAAGAGCTAGCTAGTTAGACATTCTCATATAATGTTTTAGCTAAACAGGATCACATGCCTTTTTAAATTGATTTTTTTTGGAGCTTCTAAGTTTCAATTTTTATGACAAGGCTTCAATTCATTCATGTTTGTGTAGGAACCATTGGAATTTAACTGTTGCAAATCCTGAGGCAGAGGTTGTCTACCACATGGACCCTCTAAAACGTCGAATCGCTAATGTGGAATGGCTGGATGTTGTCGACAAGTAAGATTCAGCTTCTAAAATATCTGTATGGAGTCTTGAACTTTGATAGACCACGCATTTTTCAGTTGCTTAATGGTTTTGCTGGTATTATTTTGGTTGTAGTGCCATTAAAATTTACAAAGAGGATCTCAACAAGGTTGTCAAGAAGAAAATTTTGTGGGAGAACATGGCGGTAATAATCAATTCTCATCATATTTTTTCTATGCTATTAAGGATATTGTAATTAAATAATTATTTCTTACATCTCAGTTAGTTGATATTGTAATTAAATAATTATTTGTTACATCTCAGTTAGTTGTTAAGGATAGAAGTTAGTTAGATTAATGCTTGTATATAAACACTACTGCACTCATAGTTTAGAGACTTATTTTTTACATTCACCAAATCTGTTTTGTATAGTTATCTCTCTGCAATATACATACAAGAGCTTCTTTCTCTCCAATTCACAACTTTTGTAATGCATTTTTAATTAATCCAGGGAGTTCCAGTGCAGTCAGGAACCAAGGATTGTGGCCTGTTTGTGATGCGCTATATGAAGGAGATTGTTCAGGACAAAGAACTTGAGTTTGCTGCTAAGGTGAGATTTTCACTTTGGGTTTTCCCATTGACTTATACTCTTACTCGTACAGTACTTAATTGTATGACTTATGTAAAATTTTGGGTTATTTTTCAGTGGATGCGTAGATCAAACTTGGTTTACACTGATGATGACATTAACGAGATCCGCTGTGATTTTGCAAAATATTTCATGAAACGCCATGCAATCTAGGTTCCAAATTTGTGGTCTTTTGTTTGAACTAGTAGTCGGATTTGAACTTTAAATTATGCAGTTGGTCATGGTGATGCACTTTTTGGTCCAATCCAAACAGAATTGTCGGTAGATTGATAGATTTGTCTCAATCTATTAGTAGATTGCATGGTCAATCTATATATATTGTGCTCAATCTATATATATTGCCCGGTTCTTGTTCTACTGTTGTAGGATTGTTGGATTGGTTGTGTTTGGTGGATTTATATTAGATGTTTGGTGGATATATATATATATTGGCTTGTTCTAGGATTGTTGGATTGATATGTGTTTGGTGGATTTATATATATTGGCTTGTTCTTGTTCTAGCTAGTTCTAAGTTTGTTGGTTTGGTGAATTTATATATATTGGCTTGTTCTTGTTCTAGCTAGTTCTAGGTTTGTTGGTTTGGTGGATTTTGATTTTTTTGTGATTGGTAGTTAGTTCTCGGTTTGTTCGTTTGGTGGATTCATTTTTGGTGGATTCATTTTTAGGATTTAGTTTTTAGAAAACAGGTGGTTTGGATGAAATCAGGATTTTATATGCAAAATTTTATATACAACAGATGATTGTGTTCTCAATCAAAAACAGCCATTGTACCAAACTAATTGGAACAACACTGTAACATTGTTTTAACAGTTGACTAAAGCTCTATTCACAACACTTTAAAACATGGTAATATTGTGTCTATCATGTTCACATAACGACAAAATATACGATGGTGTTATCTCAAGGATAACACTACAATATGCTTTAAACAAAAAATGTGGTCTAAAGAGCATTAAGATGGCAGTTAACATAACTTAGTATTAAAATACTATCACAAACCATTGTTTGAAATAGCTCCTTACAATATTTACCTAAAACTGTTGTATAAGACAGCATAAAATAACAGTATTGACCTAAAACTGTTGTGGTTAGCCTTTCAAACAACATTATATACGACGCTGTTGTCTCAAGGGGTGCACTACAATAGGAGTTAAACAAAAAATGTGGTCTAAAGAGCTTTAAAATGGCCATTAACCACAACTCATTATTGGAAATACATTTCACAAACCGATGTTTGAAAGACTTCCTTACAATACTCTGGCTCAAGGTGTTGTCTAAGACATCATAACATAACTGTATTGTCCTAAACCTATTGTGGTTAGCCTTTCAAACAACAATCAACAAACTACCCGTTGTTTGACAAATAATATATAGAAATTTTGCACTCTTAGTTGACAGTAATACACCGTTGTCTTCTTGAGGAAAACCGTTGCAGGTAAACTGTTCCAACAATACAGTCTTTTATACAACCTGTTGTTGAATGACAGTTTCGGTAACAGTTATGAACCTGTTGTGTCTGTAGCTTCTAGTAATGGTTCGATGCACTGTTGTCTGATCGAAATCACACGGCTCCTCAATAGACGACCCAAAATTTTGACATCAAACAACGGTGAAAAACGGTTGTAGGATCATGTTTTTCTTGTAGTGGATGGAAGAAGAGACGAATCAATGTCTACAATCGAACCAATCTTGGGATTTACTCCCATTACATTGAAAAACTATTAGTTGTAAGTGGGTGTACAAGAAGTGAGAAGGCATCTTAAAACAAGCTGATACAAGGTACAAGGCGACATTCATAGCGAAGAGGTATGCATAATGAGATTTTTTCTCTGGTCGTGAAGAACATGTATATTCAAGCATTATTAAGTATATTTCTAATTGGAAAAAGACATTACTAAAAATAATACTATATTTGTTTATGATATTTTAGTATATGATCCTTTAATTGTATGTGAAAACAAATAATAACAAATTTAAATGAAAGAAGGTCAGCTTGATAACTAATGATCAAAATCCTCTAAGTATAATTATCTTTGTTGTTTAATGCAAGTATTCCATAACTACAAAAATTGGTATATAGAGCTTAGTAAAATCTATAACAATATACAACTTTAAAGTACCAATATTCATAAACATTCATACATCATTAAATTCCAAAAATATTAGTCATAATAAGAATTCACAACATATCTAACATATATTTAGATTAGAGATAGCAAGATAGATGGACATCTTAAATCGAATATTTTTCATTAACTAAATTAACTTTCAAAAATAGATAATCACCAAAGTAACACTTTTTCAAGATGTTTGGTCAGTCTACCCACCAGAGATGCCAAACCGTGCAGCGTATCTGCTATTTTTCAAAAAATGGTGTGATACACATTATCTTCATTTCATACACTATACCATAAACAGCCTATTGTAACACCAAAAAAGTATGAACAAAAGCCAAAAAGCGTTGTTGAAAAGGAAGAAAATGGCTATGGTAACACTTTTTTGAAAAATAGGATCGTAGCTAATATCGGTTCTATCTTAGGGGTCTATGGTAACACTTTTTCAATTTTTGGTAACATCTAAAAAAGTGTAAACATAGAACATCTATGCCTACACTTTTATTGTTTTGGTAACATTAAATTTGGTGTAACTATAGACCTATGGTAACACAATTATGGTATTTATTACATCATATTTGGTGTAAACATAAGGCTATGGTAATACCATATTAGCTATTGTAACATTAACAAAAACAAAGTTATCAATGGCTACAGCTTGTTATCTATAGTTATACATTTATGTGGACCTTTTAAACTTCTACCTACACTTTTAAATCTAAACCTACATTTTTTTGGTATTCACCAATAGAGAATATAAATAATTTATATCAATAGCTACACTTTACAGGACTCTTTTTCAACACTTAATAAGAAAAAAAGACAATATAATGTTTGAAAATAGAACTTCCGCATTTCAAAGTTTACCAAACATTCATCAAGAAAAACAATCCAACAACCAAAACAACCAATTCAAGTACCACCAACCACCAACCAGTTCCAAGCCAACCAACCAGACCGAAACAAGTACTGGAAACTAAAACTAACTTAGCTAGCTAGGTACCACATCAAGATCATGATAATTACTTGATAAGTACAATATAACTTTACGGTGACTGCATTATCACTTGTAACATAATCTCCTCTCTTATGCTGCTCATATAGGTTCTTTATCCTTCTCTTCCACTAATGCTTTTTAGGTATCTTTTTTTTACAAAGGTTTCTTTCTTCTTTACACTGACTTCATTCCTCTTTGTAGAAGTTCAAAACCTAAACAACCAAGAAACAACCAAGAGGTAAAAAAGTGTATGTTATGCATGAGATTGATGCTATGTGTGAGTGTATATCAGTGTGTGCTGAAGGTTGTAAAGAATCAGAGATAAATATTTTTGCTTTAGAGCGAGAACTAGAGGTTATTCAACTAACAACAGTGAATGTATAAAGTGAATGTATAAATGGGAAGTATAGACAGTATAATTTTGAGAGTATAGTATATATCATAAAGTGCAGATGATCAGAGTATTTAAAGGATAAAATTATTATTTTTTATTATTGCACCTAAAACTGGCTAATTAATTAAATATTGGTATACTTACGTGGCCGAGTTTTTTCTTGGCTTTGGCATTGGAGCTGCTGCATTAATTGGGGGGATGGGTTAAACTTGGAGCTAAGTTCTGAAAAATAGACTCGAGGATGTCCTCTGTAGATATTGCTCATAATATTCTTGTAATTGTTGTGGAGACAACTGCTCTACAGTTGGCCAAGTAGCTAAAGTACTGGCATTATCTGCAGATGGAGGGGCAGTTGCAGCCTGAGATACTGTTTCCTGTGAGGCTTGGGCTACGAGTTGTGAAATGGTCTGAGCTCGTCGACTCAAAATCTGTAAGGTGACAATAAATAAGAATATTATCAATGTAAGAGATTATAGACCTGCACTAGAAATTGAACATCACATGAAGACATTTGTACACTCACAACATAATTTTGAGCATGTTCACGTATTTATCAATGTACAAGCCTCTGTTACATACCATGAGAGAATTTCTGAAGGAGAATCCAGAACAATGTGACTTGTATTAAGAAAAAGGGCCCTGCCATGAGCATCCACTCCTATGATACGAGCACCACACTAGTGTTCTGTCTAGTCTTTCAGCCAAAGCTTTGTCAGATACAACTAGTGGTTGCAACAATTAGGGTGGTGATATGTATTCTCCATATGCGTGTCAAAAGCTGAGATGCATTACAAAAATGCGTATATGGGCTGCTGCGGTAGATGAAACTCTGCACCATCATTATACTACATACGAAATAGCGTTTCCAGTGTGCATTTTAGACCAAATTTTTTGAAAGTAGTAGGCAGTGTCATGAAAATTAAAAAAATGTGATATTTTGGTGACAAGCACGAAT
The DNA here is from genome assembly GCF_009905375.1 of Apium graveolens. Classification (NCBI taxonomy): domain Eukaryota; kingdom Viridiplantae; phylum Streptophyta; class Magnoliopsida; order Apiales; family Apiaceae; genus Apium; species Apium graveolens. The sequence goes on from NC_133655.1 coordinate 275,124,286, forward strand.
TTAAAAAACTAATACATACACTATTAATAGGGCATTGAACTTCACTGTTTTGCAACGTTTACACCTATATACCATCATATAAAATTTGCCGGGCATATTTCCATATTAATTTATTTTCGGGTCATAGAAAAGGAGTTTGACGGTGATGATTACTCCATATGGTGTTTCAGCGTGTATATGATTATGACTATTAATTTCAGATTTTTAGGAAGATATTTTCCGGACATTAGATAATCTCTTGGGGTGATCTGAATTTATTTTGTGTAAGGATTTCGAGATTCCGCTTTTGTACTTGAGTATATTATAACATGTTAGTTTTTATATATTTATTTCATAATTTTTAGAAGTTGTTGGAGAAGTCACTTTTGTTCCGAATTCTGGTTCATGTGGCGTGTTTATATGTGCAAATATAAATTATTGTGTATTTTGAATTTATAAATTTTATTAAAGTATTGTTGGATTGTGTTGTTTGGAATTGATTTAGAGGGCTTCTGACCACGGAAAAAGTCTGTTTTAGAAAGATGTTATTTCAAAATTTTTTGTAAAATATCTATTTCAGTTTCAAATTATTATCTTTTATTATTTTCAAAAATCGTAATTTGATTGAATTAATTATAATTTGTTTCATTTAAATATTTATTTATTTAATTGATTGACTAATTCATTTAATACATTAATTTTATTCATAAATAGTTAAATGAAACGTAATTATTTATAATTAAGCCAAATAATATTCTAAAATTATTTTGCATTTTTAAAAATATATTGAGGTATTGAATCTTCAATTAAAATTATTATTAATTAAATTATTCTAATTTTATTTGTAGAAAATAGACCATTTGTCCGTTTAATATGAAACAAACACTTCTAGACTCAGAAAAATATCCTGCTTTCATTAAAAATACTTTCGAAACATAAATCTTTTCGATTCGAAAGGTCGCTTATTTTATAAACGATTTTGAGTCGCGTGTTTATCAAAACAAGTCATATTTTGACTCAATTTCAGTTTTAAACATACCAAGACGAGTGTTGTGATGATTTGAATTACGTGTTATATGAATTACATGTTATGTGAATAATGCGTTTACGTGCTATGTAAATTACATACGTACATAGATAAAGGGTCTTGTGTTTGATTGTTATATTTATGTGCGGGATATTGTATAGGTAGATGATAGAGTTTGACTCAAAGTTTATCGGATAATTATTGCTTAAATGATTAAAGTGTATCTTTTAATTATAGATACAGATCATTCAAGATGATAAGAACCAGACGTTGGATTAAGAGTGAAATGGAATGGTGCTGAGTATCTAGCTTTTACAATCGCAGGAGCAGCCTATTAAAATAGAAAGACAGTGAGGTCATGAGATGCCAGACTGAGATGACTGTGATATTGCGAGTGTATCTAACTGCTAAACACCAAAGGCAAGTATCCCTATATTCACTTATCGTTCAAGTGACATTTATTTTGAATCCTATTATGCAGGTTTCTCTACACTATTCTAATTTCATAATAGTTAAATGCTTTACCTATCAAAATGATTGATTCTGTTTATGCACGTACTCTTCTTCTATTCTATGTCCAGAATAGTTAAGTATTTTTACTTATCCAATCACTGGATTTAAAAATGTTTTAGATTGTGATGCGATTATTCCTACCCAAGTGAATGGGGGAATAAAATTTATAAGGGTGTCTATTATTATGACCCCTTTCAATAAAATATTTTACGATTGGATGATTATTGGTTACATCGTAAGTGGCTGAGGCACCGGTCCAGCACGAGCTATTATACGAAAGTGTAATATCTTGCAATGAGAATGTATGCCTTTTTGGATATCATATAGGTAAGGTATGGCTTTGGGACACCGGTACATATATTTCAGTATTACTGCAGGATACCAGTGCGGTTTCGTGACTGATCATCAGGAACATCATAGGGCATAATTGGTTCCAATCTAAATTTCTAAATTATTTTGATATTCTTATAATAAATGATTTATCAAGTATTTCTATATAGGATAAAAAGGTGAAATGCAGTTTTGATGCAGTTTCTAATTGATATTGATATTTAATTTGTTGTTAATATCAAAGGTGGTATTGATATATATATGATCGATATTTACTTCAATACTTCAGCGCTGGTATGTTGTGACCATCTAAGTTAGTATTAATATCTAATTTGATATGACATTAAAATAAGTATTGATATCATGATTGGGGTTTTGAGTAAATTGGTTATAAAGTTTATGATTCAGTCCATAATCACTGTTTCATGTTGTTGTTTACGATATTTCCGTTAATATTATTTTACGAGTTTATTCTCGTCAAGATTCAAAGTATTGCTCTAGCATCTTCGCTCAAAAATATAAAAAGGGTTTTGAATACATTTAAGGAACCTTTCTTAACAAATTTTCTGATTCAACAATTATGATTTTAAATATTCCGCTCTATTGCATATGTCAGTTTTAATAGCAAAAGACCATATACATATTATAATGAAATTGCTGAGCATTTCTTTGGCTCATACTTGCCTGCTTTTAAATTTAACCTTCCATTACGGATTAGCTTGCGCTGTTTAGCCGCGTAATTCGAGAAAGCAAAGAAGAAGCTTTTGGAAGGTGATTGGTCTAGGATTTCCGGACTAGTGTAAGTTTTATTGTATAAAGTTGTGTGTATCATGTTATAGTTATGTTATCATATATTTGAGCCTAATATACTTCTTTTCGAATTTATACTAGCGGGTTTAGCCACGAGTTAAAATTTGTTTAAAAAGTTTTTGAAGAAAGTGAAAAATTTATTTGTAGAATTTGGATATCATATTTCTAGAACTGTAACCTTAAAAGATATTTGATTAGTTTAGGATCATAAATGCTAAATATCTTTTGCTCGCTTTTCTTAATTATTAAAAATGTTATTTTGGATTGAAGTTTCATTGTGACGACCAAATCCCATGACCCCGGATTTAGAGGCGTTACATGGATTGGGAAGGATACTTTAAATTATTGGTATTAGTGGTCATTGTTGGTGTGTGAATGATTGAGATGCGATAATTATGAAGATTCTCCACCGACATTAACAATTTCATTTTCTAGGTTTATACTATGCCAGCTTATAGTGGATTGAAGTGCTTCAAGTTCTGATAGCACAAGTTGAAGGGAAGCATGTACCTGCTTGTAATTAGCCTAATGTCATGCCAGATTTGATTGACCATATTCCAAAATTCAACGTTGATTTTTCCATACGTGTCCATGGAAAAATCAGCTCAGATACCACAAATATTATTTATGATTAAAAAGAAGATGAAGATCAGATAAAATAAAAAGATGCCTAAGTATTTTTCTCCATAAAGATCTCCAACGCATACTACACTGCTATAACTAAGAAGCAAGGATACGGGTGCAGAAGTTCCACTACATAGTATAAGAATACATAATACAAGAATTCGACAAAATATAATAGCAGGAGGATTTAAGTACGGTGGGACACGACACACACACAAATATATATATATATATACATATATATATATAAGTTCAATGAAGTACTTGTTTTTCATGAAATCCGGGAGTCCATATACCTTATGTAATTGAATATTACATAAAATATTACAGAACATATTATTTTGTGAATCATGTAATTTAAACATCAAAATTTGTAAGAAAATTTTACTCATCCCATACATTTTATACAAGGTGAACATGTATATTTTGCACTATTTTACGTAATAGTTTAATTGCAAAACGTACATGGACTCGAGAATTCCATAAAAAATAAGGCCTTCGATGAATTTAATTATACATATTTCATGTTAATCATATTAAAACCTATCAAGAAAAACAAAAAATTACATGAAAAATAAATTAAATGTATAATTTATTAATCTAAAATAGAAAATTACAGTAATTTTTTTAAGTTATGCATAAATGAATATGAAAATTGATACTTTTGTAATACCATATGGACAACAGACTGGGATTAGTTAATTTTGTGAAAGTAGTTTATTGGTATAGGTCAGGCATTCTACCGGAGTGATCCTTCTTTTTACCTATACACACTATGTGCACTTGTGGACTACTAGAAGAATAATCAAAGTTACAATTGAAGCAAATAAACACCGAACCCACATCCACGTTATGACCTTTACATACATTATATATAGATGTGTTTCTATGTACTAACCTTAACTCTCATTTATATCTATCATTCTATCTATAAACTGATTTGTAATTAACTCCAAGCTAGTTATCTAACGTGGCAATGTAAACTGGATTAATAAAAGGGTTATTGCATTTGGCATTCACATGTTTGTTTCCATTGTCTCTTTGATACTAGTTTTACTATTTTCACGTTCAACCAAGAGAATTTTAGGCTCTGCTAAATGCAACCTTCCGTGACTACTGTTGTTAGTCTTAAAAATTAAGAGGGTTAAATGGTCTTAAAATTTGTTGACACTTGCTCTCTTCTTCTCTCCCATCTATATAAACTCATATGTACATTATATATATGTATATCACATACTTGTTGAATTTATTTTTTTCACAAAATAAATTGATGGCTCAGAAGTATGTATGTGGAGCTTGGATATTGGGTAAGACGGCATGAAAGAGTGCAAATGTTGTTAGCCACTTTTTGTTATGTAATTTATTAGATTTTTATAAATAAATGATGTGATAAAAAAGTATTATAAAAAGAGTAAACTAAAAATAAAACTAAATTTTCCTTAATAAAAATATATTGCAACCCTCTTTATGTAGGTGTACATTTAACCAATACATCTAACAAATATGTGACCCTAATCACTTATCTATAATTCAAAAACTACGTTATCTAATAAATATTTAAACTCTAATTCTATCAACCTAATCAAAATCAATCCAACAAATAATTCAAATAATTTTGAATTATATATTATTTCGAACATAATTAATATTGCTATTTCACGTGATTGGTTGGTCTTTTGTGCCAGCATGCAAGGGTTATCATACAGGTTTGCTGCCAAGAGGTAACAACCTTAAAAATGTTCAGAAACAAGTTAAATGTAGTTGAATGTAGGAGTGAGGTTTATTGGGATGAAGATGAAGGCATATGTTTAGGCTTGAAATGTATGGGGGAAAGAAATTCAAGAAGCAAGTACTTCATTTGCAGATTGTGACTTGGTTTATAATTTTAGTCTGCTGGGTTTGCAAGAGTGGAGATATAGTGGAGATGTAGCAGTTGCAAAACAAAGTTGAAAGTTAAATTTATAACCGGTGTATTTCGTTCTTTATTGTAATGAATCATTGTTTTTTTGTTAAGTTTCATATTTTTCCTATAAACCTTGTTTTGGTAGAAAAAAAGCTGGAGATATCACATACAAGTAAACTAGAAATTTAAGTCAGAAAAAAAACAAAACCAATTTGCATGTAAACATACAACTATTCGTCGTGGAACTGCTCAAATATATTTTGGTATAAACTAGTACACCAAGCTGCTGATTAATATATTAATTAGCCTTATTTTGATAGCTAAACTCAAAGCCTTAAACAAAATACACAGTTAAATTCACATAACATATCCTATGTATGTACAGATGACTGCGAATGAATTGATATCATATATATAGTTCAATCATCAATGTGTAGAAGTATCAAATATAATGAAAAGAAAAAAGCAACTGAAGAAATCACGTACACACAAATATATGAGGAGTAAAATTCAGAAAAACACAATACCGGTGTGTATATATATAAATAACTGTTTAACTTGGAACCACTGCAACATAATTTGTTACCACATGGAGAGTAAGCGATGTGATATCTTCATCATAAGTTGTATACCTTCTTCCCTAACCTCGGATAATTGATTTTCAATTCGGGCAGCTTCATCATCTTCAAGCTGCGATTCCAAAGACTGCTCGAGCCTTCTCATAATATCATTCTGCAAAATTAAGAACAGTTAAAATAAGGCAACAACTTTAGTGCATAAATATATACCAGTATAGAAACACTAATTGATTCACTCCATTAACTTCTTTCACCTTACATTCCAAACACCGCCCTAGCCTTGTTAGAGAATGAGGCTGCAAAGTATTAAAAACAAATAATGTAACAACTTTAGTTCCACAAATATATACGAAGTAAAGGAAAACATAGTTGTTTATATGAAAGAAGGCTCTTGATCTTACGTTATCAGTAAAACGTTCGGGATCTTGTGGCTTTCTTTTCGATAGACAATGCTTTGGCTGTGTATTTTTCTTCTGCATGCCTTAATCAAAAAATTGTAATTATTAATTACACATGAATGTATTAGAGTAAAACATTCTATTGTTTTTGATATATGTAGTACATAAAAGAGATTTCACTTTATATATATTGGAAATTGAAACTGTATAAAATAATAAATTCAGTTTTCTATTTTTCAAGTAAAATAATAACCTCAGCATGTATTAGATAAATTATTGAGCCCCAAGTTCAAAGGTAATAACAAATCATCAATTAAGTTCACTTATTTTTGAATTAACTTCCTTATAAAAGAAAAATTTATATAATATTAACAAAATCTTGAAAAAATTTAAAATCTTTAAGCCTTGTGTATACAATACAGGACATGAAGATTGGAAAGAGTAAAAAACTGTACACTCACACACATGTTGTAAACAAACATACCATAATTAATTATTTGGAACAACACATGTGAGAACCTAAGTGAATAAAATAAAAAATAATAATTTGTTAATTTTCTCCTATTTTCATGTTGGCAAAAAAAATTCGTCATGAGCAATTTTACAATATCATAAAAATCTATAATAATAATGTAAAAGATTGAAAACTAAAGAGAAGATTGATTGTATTTATTCAAGAGAAAAGAAAAGATTAATTGGTACAGACTGGTTTGAAGTATATATATACGATAGCTTCAGCTTGGGGCCAAAGTTAGTTGTAACTAACTGCCAGCTGTAATTCTATTAAATAATAGAAAAGATACTAACTATTTTTTAGTTGTAATTCTAATCTATTTTTATCATATAGTGACTACTCTTAACATCCTGGCTCAAGTCAGGCTTGAGAGGATCATGTGTCAAGCCTAACTTGGAACATAAATCAGCCATTTGACTAGAAGGAAGAACCTTTGTCAAGACATCTGCAAGCTTTGTTGGAAAATAAGATAAATGTAACAACCCTTCAAGAACCTTGTCTCTTGTAAAATGACAATCGACTTCGATGTGTTTGGTGCGCTCATGAAATACATGATTCTTACCAATATGCAAAACTTATTGATTATTAGAGAAAAGAGTGACCGGTGATAGATGATTTACTCCTAACTCGTGTAACAATTGTACAACCCATGTAACCTCAGAAGCTGCTGCCATAGCTCTATACTCAGCCCCTAAACTGGATCTTGACACTTCTTTGATTTCCATGTAATAGGGGAACCTCCTAGGAGTAACACATATCCAGTAACTAGAGTGTGGACAAGAAGCCCAATCCGAGTCTGAAAAAGCTTGCATAATCAATCTATCAGGATTTTGCAAATTAATACCTTGACCTGCTCTAAAAGATAAGTAACTCAAAGTATGATGTAATGCTGCATAATGAGCAGTCCTGGGAGACTGTAAGAACTGGCTCAATAGTTGTATTGTATAGTTGATATCTGGCCTTGTATTAGTAAAAGAATTCAATTTACCAATAATAGATCTATATGCTTCAGGATTTGAAAGTAAATCACCATCTCCAGCAAAAAGCATAAGATTTAAAGGTAGTGGTGTAACAGCTGGCTTAAATACATCCATCTTACTTTCTTATAACAGCTCCCTTGTGAATTTATACTGGCTCATAACAGTACCATCATCAAGGTAAATTATCTCAATTCCCAAGAAATAGTGAAGAATTTTAAGATCCTTAATAGTGAAGGTGTCATTCAAATATTGTTTTATACTCTTAATATGCCTATCATCATGATTATATCATAAACATAGAGAGCTAATAGGGTATTATCACTACCTTGTTTATGAATAAACAATCTATAATCACTTTTGGACTGAACAAAGCCTTGATTTATCAACTCAAAAGTGAGCTTAGCTGCCCATTGTCTGCTGGCTTGTCTTAAGCCATACAAAGATTCTCTCAATCTGCAAACTAGATTTTCTAGATTAGGAATGTCCTCAAGAGCTGGCATATATTACTCCTCAACTAGATCTCTATGCACGAATGCATTATTCACATCTAGTTAAAATATTTTTCATTTCTTACTAGCTGCTACAGACTATTAGAATTTTCAAACTCTGTAGAATCTGAAATAAATGATACAGCTGGGTTTGTATAATAAGATAAAGTTGGCAGCCGGAGCATGCAATGTGGAAAGACAAAAAATAGAATATGAAAACATTGAAAGTCAAGGGTGGTAATTGTTCAAAATATAAAGTCAAGTGTGAATCCTAAAATAAAGGTAGGCCATTGACATATCCTAGATATATATAGCTGGATGTAGTAAGTACCTGTGAGGTAAGCATGTTGTAATTTAGTAAATCTAATGCCTATAAATACGCTGATAAAAAAAAAAGGAAGAGCAGAAGCTCAGAGAGAGGAAATAAAGGTTGTAGTCTTATACTAATATAAGTCGTAGCTTTGTTGCTATTTAAGTGAAATAATATAAAGTTGTTTGTTTTATATATCTTTATTCATACAGTGCATATACACCTACATACACATCCTCTCTTTAAGTTGAAAATATTTAAACCTAAGCCCCTACACGTTTCCAACAAGAAAAACACATGCTTGTATTAGTATTAAAAGAAAGAGCCGCAGCTCTCTGGGTATAGCCTTGATATATGTAAGATAATAGTTGAAGCTTTGTATAATGTAAAGTGTGTTTTCTTTTGATATTGATTCAGTCCTCACTTTTATCGTACAAAACACTACACACATATACACTATATTTGAGTTGTAGAAATACAAAGGAACCCATTCACATTTCCAACAAGTGGTATCCGAGCCAAGGTTACGTTCGTGAAAAATGGCAAATATGGTGCAACCCAACATTTCAAAATTGACGTCCACAAATTACGGGAATTGGAGTATCCAAATGAAGGTGTTACTCGGTTCTTATGATAATTGGGAAATTATGGAAAATGGGTTCAACGAACCCGCTGATGCAACCGCTGAAGCAACGCTTCCAAATGCCGAGAAGACGGCGTTAAAGGAGATCCGGAAAAAAGATAAAAAGGCGTTGTACACAATTATCCAAGGTGTTGATGAATCTACCTTTGAAAAAACTTCTGAAGCAAAAATGGCAAAATAAGCATGGGAGATTTTGCAAAAATCATTCCAAGGAGTTGAAAAAGTAAAAAAGGTACGGCTCCAAGTGCTACGCGGGGAGTTCGAAAATTTAAAGATGAAGAATTCAGAAAATATTGGTGAATTTGTTACGCGTTTGAAAACAGTAACAAACGAGATGAAAAGAAATGGTGAAAGTCTCGACGATATTCGGGTGATGGAAAAATTACTCCGTTCATTGACGAGAAAATTTGATTACATTGTTACTTCTATCGAGGAGTCAAAGGACTTGTCCACAATTTTCATTGATGAGCTCGTAGGTTCACTTCAAGCTCACGAGCAGCGGATGAACCAATATGATGATGCAAGCCATTTAGAAAAGGCGTTGCAAAGTAAGGTGTCCTTTGGTGACAGTTCTGGTAGTAGCAGTTCTGCACATGGCAGAGGTGGCTTTAGAGGTGGCTACCGAGGTTGAAGAGGTCGTGGAAGGCAGTCTTTCAACAGAGGTCAGAATTCTGAAGGTTATCAACCATCTAGTCGTAGTCAAAATTTCAGAGGTCGTGGAAGAGGCGGATTTCAACAACGAGGTGACAAGTCTCAATTTCAATGTTATAATTGTAATAAATTTGGTCACTTCAGTTATGAGTGTAGAGCACCAAAGGTGGAAGAAAGAAGTCATTTTGCAGCAGCAAAAGAAGACAAAGATGTTGGCACTGCTATGTTCCTCACTTACAAAGGAGACGAGGAAAGCAAGAAGAATGTTTGGTATCTTGACTCACGGGCCAGTAATCACATGACTGGTCACAAGGAATTATTCACGAGATAGACGACACCATCAGTGGAGAAGTTACTTTTGGTGACTCGTCAAAGATTCCGGTGAAAGGAAAAGGTACTGTCACGATCATGTCAAAGAAAGGTGAAAATAAATATATAAATGATGTTTATTATATTCCTACATTGAAAAATAATATTATCAGTCTTGGCCAACTTGTAAATAAATGATATAATATACAGATGCAGGACAATTCCCTCATTATCAGAAATCAAGCTTGGGAATTGATTGCAAATGTGGAGATGTCAAAGAATCATTTGGTTACGCTTGATATGCAAACGAATGTGCAGAAGTGCTTAAAGTCGGTCATTAAAAATGACTCGTGGTTGTGGCATTTGAGATATGGTCATCTTGAATTTTCTGGCTTAAAATTATTGTCAAAAACAAAGATGGTGGACGGTTTACCAGAAATCAACGAACCAGAAAATTTGTGTGAAGCATGTGTCAAGGGGAAGCAACACAGACAAAGCTTTCCCGTTGGAAAATCGTGGAGAGCCAGGAGGCCATTGGAGATAGTTCATACATATATAGCTGGTCCATTTGATATCCCATCACCTGGAGGTAATAGGTATTACCTAACATTTATTGATGATATTAGCAGGAAAAGTTGGGTGTATATCATCAAAGAAAAATTGGAGGCTCTTGATAAATTCAAGGAATTCAAAGCACTGGCGGAAAAACAAAGTGGACATTATTTGAAGACACTCCGATCAGACAGAGGAGGCGAGTATACTTCAAATTTGTTCAGGAGTTTCTGTCGAGCACATGGTATAAATCATCAATTAACAACGGCATATACTCCTCAAAAAATGGCGTTGCAGAAAGAAAGAATCGCACTATTCTTGACATGGCAAGAAGCATGGTGAAAGCAAAGCACTTGCCAAGAACTTTCTGGGTGGAAACCATTCTTTGTGCAGTTTATTTGTTGAATCGATTTCCAACAAAAAGTGTCAGACACAAAACTCCAAATGAAGCATGGAGCGGGAGCAAACCATCAGTTGGACATCTCAGAATTTTCGGGTGTATTGCATATGCCCATATTCCCGATCAGAAAAGGAAGAAGCTGGATGATAAAGGCGAGAAATGCATTTTTACCGGATATGACAAAAGGAGCAAAGCATACAGACTCTATAATCCCCTAACGAAGAATTTAATCATTTCTCGAGATGTTGAGTTTGATGAATCTGATTACTGGAAATGGAGCGAGGATGAAAGAAAAGTTGCTGGTTTATTTTTCAATGGTGATGACGATGATGGTGATAAGCATGACATTGAAGATGACTGAGATGATGATCAAACTCCTCCACCAAGTCCAAATCAACAAACTCCTGGATCGACACCATCCACGGGAGGAAGCAGTAGTTCAGAGGGAGTACCACGAAAGATGCGGAGTCTGGATAATATTTATGAAGCTACAAGTCCGGTACAAATATCCTTCGATTATTCATTATTTTGCTTAATGGTTGAATGTGATCCAGTTACATTTGAAGAGGCTTTTGAAGAAAGCAAATGGAACAAAGCCATGGATGAAGAGATTGGTGCTATCAAGAAGAATGACACTTGGGAGCTCACAGATCTTCCAGACGGACATAAATCAATTGACATCAGGTGGGTCTATAAGGCCAAGCCGAATCAAGAAGGAGAAGTGGAAAAGTACAAGGCAAGGCTAGTAGCTAAAGGCTACAAACAAAGATACGGGATTGACTATGATGAGGTATTCGCTCCATTTGCAAGAGTTGATACCATACGGCTTCTGACAGCAATTGCAGCTCAGAACCAGTGGAAGATATTTCAGATGGATGTCAAGTAAGCATTTCTTAACGGTTATCTTGAAGAAGAAATCTACATTGAGCAGCCTCCCATATATGTTCAGAAAGGCCGGGAAAATAAAGTCTACAGACTGAAGAAAGCCTTATATGGGTTGAAACAAGCTCCGCGAGCATGGAATACAAGGGTTGATGAATATTTTAAGAAAAATGGTTTCGTGAAGAGTCCATACGAGCATGCCCTCTATACAAAGACAAATTCAGGGGGAGATATTATGATCGTGTGCTTGTACGTGGATGACATGATCTTTACAGGAAACAACCCTGGTATGTTTGATGATTTTAAGAAAGTTATGACTAACGAATTTGAGATGACAGATATTGGTCAAATGTCATACTTTCTTGGAGTCGAGGTAAAGTAAAAGAAAGATGGGATTTTTATGTCTCAGAAAAAATATGCGGAGCAGATTTTAAAGAAGTTCAGAATGGAGGAATGCAAGCCAGTAAGCACGCCAGCAGAACCGAGCATAAAGCTCAGAGTTGATTCAACGAGGGAGTCGGTAAATCCGACGTTGTTCAAAAGTTTGGTTGGAAGTTTGAGGTACCTAACTTTTACTCGTCCAAATATTATGTATGCAGTTGGATTGGTTAGTAGGTACATGGAGAAACCGAAGTAGGATCATTTCATTGCGGCTAAAAGAATTTTGAGGTACATAAAAGGTACACTTAATCATGGATTATTTTATGCACATTCGCAAGATTCGAAATTAGTTGGCTACTCAGACAGTGATTATGGTGGTGATTTGGATGACGGGAAAAGCACTTCGGGATATGCTTTTCACATCGGTACGGCGATATTTTCGTGGTCATCGAAGAAGCAACAGACAGTTGCTCTCTCTACATGTGAGGCAGAATACATCGCAACAGCAGCGTGTGCATGTCAAGCTATGTGGCTAGGCTACATATTGGGCAAGTTAAATCTTACAAACGAAGATCCGGTTACAATTTACGTGGATAATAAATCTGCTATGTCTCTAGCGAAAAATCCGGTGTCACACAGTCGCAGCAAACACATCAACATAAAATATTATTTTCTTCGCGAATAAGTAAATGATAATATTTTGGAGCTGGTGCATTGCAAGACCGAAGAAAATTTGGCAGATATATTTACAAAGCCTTTGAAGCCGGATGTATTTCAGAAAATGAAAATTAAGCTCGGGATGGAAAGTCGAGTTTGAGGGGGAATGTTAGAATTTGCAAACTCTCTAGAATCTGAAATAAATGATACAGCTAGGTTTGTATAATAAGATAAAGTTGGCAGCCGGAGCATGCAATGTGGAAAGAGAAAAAATAGAATATGACAACATTGAAAGTCAAGGGTGGTAATTGTTTAAAATATAAAGTCAAGTGTGAATCCTAAAATAAAGGTAGGCCATTGACATATCCTAGATAAATACAGCTGGATGTAGTAAATACCTGTGAGGTAAGACATGATGTAATTTAGTAAATCTAATGCCTATAAATACGCTGATAAAAAAAAACAAAACAAAACAAAAAAGAAA